>NC_030384.2:757046-875372 GCF_001625215.2 Daucus carota subsp. sativus | reverse complement strand
AGTTGGGAGTGGATTGCTTTGTAATAGACACTGATATAATCAAGAATATCTGAATATAAGTGGGGGGAAGATTGTTAGGGTTATACTGAAATATTCGTTTGAAGTATATAACAATTATTTGAGAATCTTCAATGCATGTTTTCACATTGTCTGTATATTATATATTGTAGGCAATCTAGTATCAAATGGGATAGCAGAAGATTAGATTGTCAGACTCCTTATATAATATAATAAAGGTTCACAGTCGCAGTGGTGTTAGACAAACCACTGGAACGGCTGAAGTATTATTTGGAAATAGTTTGTCTTGACTATTGAATAATATTTATATACTTTGTGTATATTGAACGGGATCAAAATAGTAGAATAATTGTTTCTTTAATTCTGACAATAAAGAACTAAGATTCTATGATGTTATTAATGCTTAAGTTCTTAATCCGGATATAGTGATTGACACTTGTATTTAATGCACATGCCTTGACTCATAAATTAAGTAATTTATTTTAAATTACGAATTTATGTATTGGGCAATGACATTATATACAGAGTGGGATATTGACTATAAAAGGAAACCGTGTCCGAAAAATATATTCGGGTGATGATGTCCTCTTGAAAGCTCATAAAGATAATTATGCTTTAGTCCTGCAGGCAGATTTGTTCTTGCATAATTATAAGGTTGAGTGGATGATCAAGGATAAAAGATATTAATTAAATTAATTGTCAGAAATTAATTTAATTAAAGGACATGCGATATCTTAAACATGGGGAATTTATAAGCAATTAATATGGGAACCGAATTAAATAATTAATTTACGGAATTAGGAAAGGTAGTGCAAATATTAGTTCTTTAGTGGATAGAATTAATATTTAATGACATTGGGCCTGGCCCGGAATGTCATTGGAAGGCCCGACCTAATGATCCATGATCCCTGCTGTAGCCTATATATATTCTCGTTCTCCTAAAGCTGAAAGACACACCAAAACGAATTAATCCTAGAGTCAGAGAGAGGCAGACGTTTTTCTCAAGGAGACAGCTAGGGTTTTGGGTTTTTCGGAGCTTTAAGGAGAGGCACACCTTGGGAGATCGAAGGCCACACTTCGTCCAAGGAGAATCAAGGAATACAGTAGAAGACGTGGATTTGAATCGCTTGCGCCGTAGCGATTAAGGTTAATATTCTGTTCGAACTTTTAATTAGTATCATAAAACGCAGGACCAAGGTCCGATTGTTCCTACAACCTTCACCTACACATACACATAACATTCCTCAACCACAATCTACCTCTCAGCCTCTTCCTGCTGATTCTGCTATCAATCCAGAGCTACAGGACTTCAGGACTGACTTACAGGTAGCTCAGGTACTTTCTAATTTCACTGATACCTTTAATATTGATATTACAGATTTTGATTGTGACATTGGATTTGATTTCCAAACTCCCAGCAATGAACCTTCAAACACCCAGGTTCATAACCAAGCTGACGTTTCCATTTCAACAATTGATTCTTCATCAAACACATCAACCGACACTACTCATACACCAGTTGTTCGAAAGGTAGCCCGGAAACGGAGTGGGAGTGCTATTCTGAGAAGACCCGCAGCTCTGTCTCATAAGAAGCAAAGGGTGGCAGAACCAGGGACAACTGCAGCCGCATCCATTTCCTCCCGAAAGGATTTGGATACTGAAATGGTAAATATATAGTCTCTAGATTCATTCTCTCCACAGAATGCGTTTATTGAAATTGGTCGTCCGACCGCGGTATCCTGTAAAGAGTCAAGCACACAACTAGCACTCACGCTAGTAAACACTGAACCTTTGTCTTTTGATTCTTCACTTAGAGAGAGCACAGATTTTCAAAACATGTCATATGAAAAATTTTCTGATCATTCTTTCTTTTTGGATCAGGATCTACTTGGCAACCTGCAAGTACATCTGCCTTCACAGGCATCAGAAGGACATTTTGTTCCTTCACATCCTACAGTTCCATCTCAGGGAACTATGGTTGTTTATACAGGTACTGGTGACGGTGTGAAAAATACGAGTGAAATCAGGCAAACACCGAGCGAAACACATGCACGCGAGGATAGTGACAAAACTTTGAGTGTTCGTGAGGTGAGTGCACACACCAACACAGATCTGTTACAGGAACAAATGTCTGCACTGAAAGCTGAAATTGAAAGGTTGCATGCTGAGAATGCTAGATTTCAAAGTGGAGAGCTGGTGACTCTACAGGAGAAAGTTGCTGATCCTTCCTTTACTTCTCTGAAAAAGGAATTGGACGATCATGTAAAGGGTATTCACTCTAGGATGGACAAGTTTGACAAGAACCAGGAGCTCTGTATGACAAAGCTTGACAACTTGGAGCAAACACTGGCTCAAGTTGTTCAACACTTGAAAATTAATCAGTCTACTCCGGAGGATCCCTCAACTAAGGGGGAGAAGAATAAGGAAGATGAGGAAGACAAAGATGATCACAGCAATGTTGATGCTGCTGATAGGAGTAATAAGGATGAAGATACTGATAGGAGTGATAAGGGTGGAGATGGACCAAGTGGAAAAGATTCTTCAGCAGCTGATAAAAGTTATGACAAGTCTAAAGGCAAAATTCCTGAATCTGAGAACATCTTCACTAATCAGGATTATAACAACATTCCTGAAGATGTTAACGATGATGATGCATTTGATGCTTCCTATTTTGAAGCTGAAGAAGAAGGTCGTTTCGAGGAAAGCTTTCTCTTCAATGAAGATCAGTCTGTGGATCCTGAGCACTTGGAAAGGGTCTGGATGTTTAAAGCTCAACATGAAGCTAGCAAAGCAAGGCTTCAGGAATTACAGAAACTGGTAGATGAGAAGAGGACAACTGATGAGTTGGTCAAGCTGGAGAAACAGAAACTATGGGATGCAAAGTGCAAGGAGAAGAGAGAAGATATCTCTAGAAAAGTTGGTGAAAGCTGGGATATTGCTAGACAAATCTTCTCTGGACCTCAAAGGGAACCTTTCAATGATGGTAAGTTCAAATCTTTCATCTACGACCTGAGAGAGGCTAACCCTAATGAGGATATGTTTATGCGTGCTCTTGCTCTCGAGTTAGAATACATAACTATTGGTGTCAAGAATCTTCTCAATGAATGGGAGATCATTATTTCTACTCAGAGAAACAGAACATTCAGGGTTTCAATTGGTCTATTCAAGTTTCTATCTCTAACTGAAATCTGGGTGATTCGTAACAAGATCAGACGCAGCTCAAATCTGAATGAGCTCCTTCGTGACAGGCTTATGGATTGTGCTATTCATAACAGCCCACAAGTTGTCAGAAATCCTTACCGTGTTAAGTTCATTCATGAGAGCAAGTTTGGAACCTTCTACACGGACTACAAACATCTTCTTAAGTATGATGTTAATCAGATGGTTCTTGTTTCGACTATTCTACGTACCAAGGGCTTCACTACGAAAGCCAAAGCTGATGCTTATACTAAGATTGTGAACTACTGCACAAGAAGAAACATTCAACAATACTTCAGAAAGATGAAGTATATCATCCAATCTCAGCCTTCTACTCCAATCATTCACTGTAATCTATTAATGATCATGGTTTAATGTTTAATGCAAAGCCATAAACTTTTGCTATTTACATTCCACTGTTCAAATCTTTATCTTATCTGTTAGTTGAGTTATCCTCTAGGAAATTTGCATGTTATGTTAACAAACAAATAGGGGGAGAATGAAAGGCATATGTTCAGCCTATTTGTATTTAGAGGTATAACTCAATTCAGATAAGAAAGCTCAGTACATAGCAAGTCATCGGAATCCGTACGAAGAACGTCAAATGATTTATGGGAATTATATGTCAGATAAATTCCAGGATGCTGCTGCACACCACTGAAAGAAGTTCATTAATATGTTCAAGCCTCAGTGCACAAATAATCTTTTGTGGCACGTCCAGGAGTTCAGAAGATATAAAGTTTCTATACTTTATTTTATCAGAAGATTCCATTGAATGAAGAAGTACTTACAAGACGAAGACTCGACGAACAAACCAAATTCTTATTGTTTATTTGACGAAGAATATTTGATTTAACTAGATACAGATGAACCAGACAATACATCTGTGTATCAGTTATTCAAATTAAATATTTGAAGTCAAGCAGAAGTGGTAGTTCGTTCGATCGACAAATCAAGAAGAAATTATTAAAGTTTAAAGAAGACCGGAAGCAGCTCCACTGAAGATTAGGTGTTTAAATATTTATTGGACTATTATTTCACTTCTCAAAATAATTATATTAATTATGTAATTTATTTATTAAATTAATTCACTCTCGAATTAATTTAATTTATGAATATATATAATTAACTTAATTAAGTGGATAATTTTCTATTAAATATAATCTACAAATTACATTACAAAACACTTAAATCCTCTCAGCAAGACAATCTAAGAATGTCTTGCCGAGGGCACTTCAAACTGCCATGACAATTAAATTGTCTGACAGTGTGTTAAGGTGATCAGTAAGACAATCCTTAAAGAATTGTCCTACCGATTGTTGCTTACTGCAGCAAGACAATTCTTTTTGATTGTCCTACCGAATTTGATTAAAGCACAGCAAGACAATTTACAATTGTCCTACAGATGGCTTTAATTAACTTGCAAGACAATCTCTTTTAATTGTCTGTCCGTTGCTTGTGGTGACTGCCAAGACAATCCTACCTTTCTTTCTGCCGAGATAAAAGGACTTGGTAGGCAATTTTCAATTGTCCTACCTTGTTTCTTTTTATCTTGCCCATGCTAAATTGTCTTGCCCTTATTGTTTTGTCTTTCCAACACTTGTATTTGTCTTGTCTTTCCATTGTCTTACAAGTACAAAGCTTTGCCTATATATATGGCTTAGTTTCTTCATTTCTAAGTGTTCATCACTTTGTAATTCAAAGCATTTGTAAAGCTTTCAAGTTGTTAGTAACTTGCTTGATCGTTATATCCACAGTTTTCTGTGCTTTGATTACCCGGTTGTTTTAATCACTAAATCTAGAATATACCCTGTCGAATTTATTCTACGAACTTTAGTGGACATTAAAACTGAACCATATTAATTATATAACGACTTCAAACATTGTTATATTAATTAATTATAATCTGATTAACAAGTTATATTTAAATCAGATTCACTTCCGCGATAATTTGGTATCGATTATATTCAACCCCCCCCTTCTACAATCGTATCTGGACCTAACATGAACATATATTACAAATCCCTAATGAATCTAAAGATCAACTTCTCCTTCTTCGATATCAGAATTGTGAAGGATAGGAGTTGATGGTTCTTCCGTGGTTGGCACTTCAGATGTAGTGGATTCACCACGCTTCTTTCGTTCCCTTGCCAGAGCCAGTTGATGTAGTACTTCCATCTCCACAGGGTCTTCGCGGAAGTCTGACGGCTGAGATTTAGTGACACCCTTCATCCTTCGAAAGTATTGAGAAATGTTTCTTCGGGTGCAGTATGACAAGATTACATCATCAGCATCAGACTTGGCTTTAGAAGCGAAGCCCTTGATTCTGAGTAAAGTCGATGCTAGAGCCAGTCTCTTGGCAGGATACTTTGGCAACGCTTATTCATTTAGATATACAGTGCAGAAGATCTCCTTGTGAACGAACTTCACACAATAAGGATTCTTAACAATCTGAGGAATGTTGAAGACAGCACAATCCAACAGTTTGTCTCAAAGGAGTTCGTTTAGGTTGGAGCAACGCTTAACCTTGTTGCGAAGTACCCAGAGCTCAGATACAGAGAATTATTTCAGAAATTCAATAGATAATATGAAAGAACCATTCCTCTGTGTATAGACAATTAGCTCTCATTCTTCTAGCAATCCCTGAACTGCAACAGTGACATAATGCAGTTCTAAAGCAAAGGCATGCATAAAGACATCCTCGTCAGGGTTTACCTCTCGGAGATCATAGATCAGAGATAAGAACTTTCTGTCATCGAAAGATTCCCTTTGAGGTCCATTAAATATCCTCCTTGCAATGTCCCATCTTTTTCCTTCCTTTCTCTTAATATCAAGATTCTTCTGCTTGCACGCAGCATCATAGATTTTCTGTTTCTCGATCTTGATTTGCTCTTCTGTGATCAACTTGTCCTCGAGAAGTTTATGATAATCACGAAGCTTACGCTTCATAGCTTCATTCTCAGCTTTGAACTTCCGGACATTCTCCTCATGTTCCAGATCAACAGGTTCTTCATCCTGAAACAAATAACTCTCATCAAATTTACCTTCTTCTTCTTCTGCTTGACGGTAAGTGGCATCGAAGACGTCATCATCATCCATATCATGTGGATAGTCATCATAACTCTCAGAGTTGAAAACATTGTCGGACTGATGTAACGGTTCTTTGCCTTTGGACTTTTGATATTCCTTGTCAGGGGCAGATCCTGAAGTGGTATTTCCCTTGTTGGATTGATTTGAGCTGTTTCCTTTGTCATCCCTGTTTCCATTGTCTTCTCTATTCTCCCCCTTAGTTGAGGGATCCTCTGTGGAGGGTTGATCATCAGACTTTGAATTCCTGAGGAGTTGATCAAGTTTGCTGTCGATGGAATCAAACTTAGCCATGTAAAATTCATGATTGGATCGCATTTCGACAGCTACCTCATGAATTTCCTCTTTAAGCTCATCCATGTACGAACTAGATGGCCTTTCCTCAGCTTTTTCTGCTAGGGTCACCAACTGTGCACCCTTTAGCTTCTCATTCTCAGCAATCATTCTGGCTAATTCAGCTCGTAACTTAGCCATTTGTTCCTCAAACAGAGCCGGGTCAGTGTGTGCACTCACCTAACGTACACTCAAAGCTGTTTCACTCGCCTTATGTGCATGGGTATCGCTCGGTGTTTGCCTTCCTTCACTCATAGTATTCACACTTCCAGCTGTACCTGTATAAACTACCAATGTCCCTTGAGATGGGAGCAAAGGTAGTGGAGGAACAAATTGTCCTCCGAACGCCTGTGAGGGCAGATTAATTTGCACGCTGCCAACTTCCGCCTCATCAGAAAAGAAAGAGTGATCATAAAAGTTTTCATACAGTAAACATTGATTTTAAAAATCTGTGCACTCAGTAAACATAGTAACCTGTGTATCTGTTTGGGCTTGCACTAGCGTGAGTGCTAGCGCAGTGCTTGACTCTGTACAAGTTACCGCTGCCGGACGGTCAATTTCAATGGCCTCATCCTGTAGAGAGAATGGGTCTAGAGACTGTTTAATTGCCTGTTCAAAATCTGAGCCTTGTTGGGAAGGCAAAGATGAGGCTGCAGTTGACTCCACGGCTTCCACCCTTTACTTCTTTGAGGGAGACAGAGGTGCGGGTTGACTCAGTAAACTACTCGTACTCCGTTTCCTGGCAACTTTACGAACAGGTTGCATAGAAGTGTTGGTTGATGTGTTTGGAGAAACGAGAGTTGGTCGAATAGAATCATCAGCTTGGATATGAACATGTGTGTTGTCAGGTTCATTGCTGGCAGGCTGGTAAACAAAATCAAAGTCACAAACATAATCCGATGTATCAACATTAAAATTGGATGAGAGGTTAGAAAGTACCTGAGCTACCTGTAGGTCCTGGCGAAAGGACTGCAGCTCCTGGTTGATGGAGAGTCGGAGTGAAGTGGTTGGGAGGTTGATTGTGTTTGTGCTAAGATATGGGAGTGTGTTTGGTGTGGGAGAGGTTCAGATGAAGATGGTTAATTATCGAAGAAATCATATTCCAATGTTTGATCTTCAAATGAAGGGATAGGTTGTTGTTGAGGAGTAGTGGAGTGATATAATGATTGGTCGGATGAATGGTGTGATGACTGTGCTTCTTGGGATTGTTGGGGTGATTGTTGTTGAAGTTGTTGAGGTTGTTGATGTTGTTGTTGAATCTGCAGGGGTTGAGGTTGTTGCGGCTGTTGTTGCTGTTGCGGAGGAAGAGGAACCACCTGAAGCTGATACGGCTGCAGAGGAGCATTGAACATCTGTAGCATATGAGGAGTGGTGATTAGAGGAACAGCTGCAAACTTATTCTTATTATCCAGCTGCGTCATCAACTTAGAGCAGGCACGAGGAACTGGTGCCACGGGAGAGTTGATGTGGTGTTCCTTCTCAGCATCAGTCACTTTATCATTTGGAATAACATGATAAAGCGTGGATAAAAGCATGCAACCTTTGCATTCTGCTCTACTGATCTGTTCTTGAGTGGTCCCAACTTTGTAAGAATGGATTGAAGTATGAGCTTACCAAAGTTGATTGGGCGATTATAAGCAATGCAGAACCCAATCTTCTTAAGCAATGAAGTTATTACATTGAAGTTCTTGCGAGTGGTAGGAGCAAACACTTTAGCCAAAGTGTCGAAGAAAAGGTCCCACTCGGGCTTCAGGTTGCCTTTCAACATCCTAGGCAAGTTGATTTCACCCTGATATAAGATCGTCTGAAACAATTGGGTGAGTTCATCTTCAGTAGGGAGTTCAACAAAATTCTCCCTCGGAAACCCCAGTATCCTATTCACATCATCAGAGTTGATATGAATAGTACGTCCTCCGTGTATATATCCAGAAACCCGATAATTATCCAATAAAGTGGTATTCAGGGCTGTCGAGTAGAAGTCCTGAATTAGTTGTATCTGGAGTTCTGCATGAGCTGTAATAGCAGTGCTGACGAGCGACTGACTATTCAGGAAACGAACCCACGGTCTAAAACGAGCCAAACTTGCCTCAGGGTCAAAGAATCCATTCAAGTTTGTCTCCTCAATTACGAAACGACCGACCATTTTTAGAATTAAAAATTGAATTAAGTGAGAATTTTTCAAATAAAAGATTAATTCTCAAATTTCTCACAAAATTCAATTAATAATTAAATATCAATTAATTAATTAATTAATAATTCGAATTAAATGATTAAATTCGAATTAAAATTTAATTAATCTTAAAATGGCTTAGGTTAAGTCCCAAACAATGCCTTGAGCTCCAATTAATCCACAAATCCCCAATTTAGCTTCAAAAACCCTAACTTTCGAATTCAAGAACTAGGGTTTGAAATCAATCGAACCAGCACCACCACAACTCGATCCAAACTGTTAAAACAAGGTCACAGGGTCACATAATCGGTCACAAATCGCTCGAACTCGGGGAACTCGGTCCAACTCAGTCGAACTCAGTGAAATGGGTTTCGATTTTTCAAAATTTCGGCAGCAATTCGACTGTTTTCGTGATTAAAAGTAGTAACCAGCAAGTGTAACACACTTGAATTAAAGTAACCAGCAAGTTTTATCGCAAAAACTTGAAAAAGAATCGAGCAAGGCAAAGTCAGTTCGTGTGTGTGTATATTTATGATGAAGAAGATGAAGTGTAGGAGGTATGACTTATGAAATGAAAGTCATAGGAGATGTAGGGGGTCGTTATGACATTTTACGGAAATGTCATACCGTGCTCTTCATACAGGCATTCTTCGAGCATTCGGTATGCCATTTCCTGGAATGTCATACCGATGAATACAAAGGGGGCATACAGACGCGGTATGCCATTTTCAAAATGTCATGCCGGTTTAGTGAAGTGTGTGTAGTAAGCCACAGCCGGTATGACTTTCTTTAGAAAAGTCATACCGAGCTATTAAAACAGAATTTTAATAAAATAAAATAGAAAATTATGATTTTTTATTATTTAAAAACAATAAAACCTTTTGCACACATAATCAAAAATCTAATACACATAATGTATAATATGTTACACATATATTTTGTAAAATTCAACTTTAATTAAATATAAATACTTATGAATTTAACTTTAATTCATTAAAATGAATTAACTTAAAATCAAATATTTATGCTTAATTAATTTTGAAAAATACAAAATAAATACATATAACTATCTAAATGCATAGAGAATATTACAGGGGAGTATGCAGCACTTAGAAAATTATAGAAAACTATATAAACATGCATAATTACACAGATTATTATCATATTATTTACAAACAATCATATAAAATCTAATAAAATAGATATAATTACACAGAAAATTCACAAAAATATATAATAATATATAACATACATATAAAATATATATAGATAGAATCATGGCATATTTAACATCCCTAGATCACAAACCTACTTAGAGAAAGTGGATTCATCAAGTGGTTTGGTGAAGATGTCAACAATCTGATCAGCCGTGGGTACGAAATGTAACACCACAGTACCATTCATGACATGTTCTTTAATAAAATGATACCTGATATCTATGTGCTTGGTTCTGGAGTGTTGCTTCTTGCTGTACCAGGAAACCAATCGACGTCCTAGAAATTGACAGCTTCCAGATATACTATTCTATCAATCCTGCAACCTGCATAATCAGAATCTGTATAGCCGGTTAAGTCAAAACCAGTATTCTTAGGGTACCAAATACCTAAACCATGTGTACCCTTAAGATATCTAAAGATTCTTTTGACGGCTATAAGATGTGATTATTTAGGATCAGCCTGAAACCTAGCACATAAACATGTTGCAAACATAATATCTGGCCTGCTAGCAGTGAGATAGAGTAATGAGCCAATCATACCTCGATAGCTTGAGATATCAACTTTCTTACCATATTTATCCTGGTCAAGCTTAGTGGCAGTGGCCATGGGTGTCTTTGCCGGTGAACAGTCTTCTAAATTGTACTTTCTTAGAAGATCTCTGACATACTTTGACTGGCAAATAAAGATTCCATCTTCCTATTGGCTTACTTGAAGAACAAGAAAGTAGGATAGTTCACCCATCATACTCATCTCATAATTACTCTGCATTAACTTAGCAAATCTCTTGCACAAGTTATCGTTAGTAGAACCAAATATAATATCATCAACATATATTTGAACAAATATCATATTATTATCATGCAATTTCTAAAAGAGAGTTTTGTCTATGACACCTCTAGTGAAATTGTTTTCAATTAAAAACTCAGAGAGAGTGTCATACCATGTCCTTGGTGACTGCTTGAGTCCATAGACAGCTTTGAATAGAAAGTATACAAAATCAGCAAACTCTGGATTTTCAAAGCGAGGGGGCTGTTCCAGATATACTTCTTCTTCCAGCTTTCCATTCAGAAATGCACTTTTCACATCCAATTGATAAACTTTGAAGTTGGAGTGTGCAGCAAATGCAAGGAATATTCTGATGGCTTCAAGACGAGCAACTAGAGCATAGGTTTCATCGTAATCAATTCCTTCTTCTTGAGAATGACCTTTTGCGACCAGTCTGGCTTTGTTTCTCACAATAATGCCATCACCATCTAACTTGTTACGGTAGACCCATCTAGTTCCAATTGTAGATTTACCCTTAGGCCTTGGAACCAGGGCCCAGACCTGTTGTCTCTCAAATTGATTGAGTTCTTCTTGCATGGCAAGAACCCAATCAGGATCAGCAAGTGCTTCATCCACTTTCTTTGGTTCTAATTGTGATAGAAAACTAGAGAATAGATATACATTTGTCGTAGCACTTCTAGTCCTTACACCAACATCAGGATCACCAATAATTAGATCAAAGGGATGATCTCTGCTCTAAATCCTTTCCTTTGGAAGTTGTGTCCTAGATGATTCAGCAGTATTATCATTAGGCTGATGTGTATGACTAGTTGATCCACCAGCTCCCCCTGAGCTGTTGCCAGGTTGACTTGATGATCCACCACTAGCATCAGTGGAATCTCCAGCATTATTGCCATTTCCTCCACCATTGCCTAGATCATTATCATTGTTGTCATCACCTGTTGCAACCTCAAGTGGCACATCATCATCTGAATCAGAATCTGGATAGTTATCAAACTTCAGAGATTCAGATGGATTAGCATATTGTAAACTTGGTAGTTTAGTGTCATCAAATGTAACATTGACACTAACTTTCACTAACAGAGTATCAGTTACAAAAACTCTATAAGCACTAATTGTATAACCAACAAAAATTGCTTCAGATGCCTTTGGCTCAAACTTGTTCAAGTTCTCTTCACCATCCTTGAGAACATAGCACTTGGCTCCAAAGACATGAAGATGTTTGACATATGGTTTCTTGTTGTTATACAGATGAAATGGAGTTTTCATATGATCCTTATTGATCAAAGTTCTATTCATGGTATAGCAAGCAGTAGACACAACTTCAGCCCAAAAGTACAGTGGAAGCTTTGCTTCAGCAATCATAGTCCTTGCAGCTTCAATCAGTGTACGATTCTTTCTTTCGACGACTCCATTCTGCTGTGGAGTCCTTGGTGCTGAATACTGCCTTCTAATTCCCTTTTCAGAGTAAAAGTTGATTAGAGTTTCATTCTTGAATTCCGTGCCATTATCTGACCTTACAGCTTTCACTGGCACACCCTTATCCAATTCAACTGACTTAATATGATCAATCACTGTCATCGGGGTTTCATCCTTAGAAGCCAGGAAGTAAACCCAAGTAAATTTCGAGAAGTCATCCACAATGACTAAGGCATATCTTCCTCCATCAATTTATGCAACATTCACGGGGCCAAACAAATCCATATGCAGTAAATGAAGTGGATTTGTAATGGTATTGATGGTCTTGCCTTTGTGAGATGCTCTCTTCGCTTTTCCTTTCTGACAAGCTTCACAGAGATCATCAGTTGAGAATTCCAGGGAAGGCAAACCTCTCACTAGATCTCTCTTGACTAGAGAGTTCATGGTTTTGAAGTTGAGATGTGAGAGCTTCTTATGCCGTAACCAACTATCTTCAGCAGACGCTTTGGCGTAGAAACAGTGAACTTCGTTTCCTGGTCCTGAAGACAAATCAGCTAGGAATATATTGCCTTTCCTTATGCCACATAGTGAAGGACGCTTATCCTTGATATGTTTAATGATACATATCTCCTTTTCAAAGTGAACATAATATCCTTTTCACAAAACTGACTGACACTCAGGAGATTATGCTGAAGTCTTTCAACTATAGCAATATCTTCTATGATGATCCTTCCAATCTTGTACTTGCCATATCCCACAGCACAACCTTTGCTAGTATCAACAAAACTGACTGTTGGGCCAGCTCCTTCTCTTATGTCTTCTAGCAGGGATCTATTGCTAGTCATGTGCATTGACGCTCCACTGTCAATCACCCAAGTAACTCGAACAACTCCACTGGCACCCTGCAAAAGATAACTTGATTAAACCTTCTTTGGGACCCACACTTGATTGGGTCTAGCAAACTTAAAGAACTGATTCCTATCAGGTAATACAACAGAGCCTCTTGGACTGATACTTGGTTCTGATTTGACTGAACTTACTTCCTTAACAACAGCCTTATAAACCTTGGTTTTAGGCTTTGGAACATAAGTCTCCTTCCTAACACGAGGAGGACTAGCAGTCTTTGATCTAGCATGCTTATTATTTGTCTGTTGTCTAGGTGATGTGTTTTCATTTTTAGCATGCAAATTTCTAAAATAAGCAGACATCATATTGAAAGCACAAGTCATACAGTTATCAACACCAAAAGATTTATGACATGCATCAAAAGCAGGACCAACAGGAATATCAGTCACAGTAGTAGGAACATCAATAGATTCTACTCTAACCTTGTCAACAGATTTAAAGTTCTCAGTAAAATGACATCTATTGTTCTTGTTCTTACTATTCACAAAATTATTAGGCTTGTTGAATTTAGTTCTCTCAGAGTTGACACCTAAACCAGCTTTAGGCAACCTAACATTGCCTTTCACTTTGATTGGTTTCAGTGATGTCAGGATCTCATCTCTCTTTTCATTACTCTCTTTCATTTTAAGGTCTTCCTGTTTGAGTTCATATTTAATGACAACATGAGTTTCTAAAAGAGGTTCAGCTTCTGAGGATTTGAACAATGGTTGAGGAGAATCCTTCAAAACAAAAGGAATTCCTCTCTCCTCAGCACTCTTCTTAAAGGGAGTAATGTTACTAGCTTTACCCACAGATTTGTTATAGTCAAAACCTATTCCAACAGTTCTCTTGATCTCTTGTTTATCATTAAGTTCTTTGACTATAGTGGAGGCATCCTTGAAGGCTTTACATTTGACTTTCTCTTCGTCTAGATGAAGTCTTAAAGCAATCTCACCTTTCTCTAGAACTCTGACTTTAGCAACTTGTAATCCTAATTCCATAGTCAGTTGTTCAATTTTAGGTTTCAATACATTCATCTCATTCATCTTATAAGCATGAATATCTAAGACTAACGTATCAATTTTAAGATTGACAACTTTCAACTTTTTAATAGCATCATCTCTTTCTAGTCCTAATTGCATAAAAAGTTTAGGGCATGTAGGATCTACCTGAAAGCTTTTAGCAGGAGGAGGTGAAGATTATCCAGCATTGGCCATTAGAGCAACATTCCCAATCTGCTCTTCTTCATCACTATCTATATCATCTCATCTTTTCCCTTCTGTCAGATAAGACCTGCTCTTGAAGTTTTGACTTACAGAAGTACCCTGATGCTTCCTCACTAATGCATCATACTTCTGCTTCAGCTCGTCGTAGGAATCTTTTCTCTTTCCTTAAACCTTGGGTTGTTTGCATTCAGTTGCAAAGTGTCCCGGTTCGCCACAGTTGAAACATTTAAACTTGCTTCGATCCACCATCCCAGTCTTATATCTTTCTTTGCTTGTAGAAGATGAATAACCTATCTTTTGAAACCTGTTGGCAGTAGGTTTGTACTTGTAGGAGGAGTTCTTTCTGAATCTCATGTTTCCAAATTTCTTGGCAAACAGTGATAGAGATTGATCTTCTATCTGTTCTAGCTCTTCCATTGTATAGAACTCTTCATCACCACTGGAAGAAGCAGTCTGACCCATCTCAGGTACAACAAACTCCTGAGTGGTTTTAGAAGGAACAACAACATCCTTCTTTTCTTCCGGTGCAGGTGATTCAACAACTAGAGCTCTCGAATGGTTCAGTGTTTTACCCCAGCCATATCTCTGCTTACTTTGAACTTGCTCGAGTTCATAAGTTTTCAAAACTCCGTAGAGTCTTTCCAGAGAAATCTCATTCAGATCTCTGCTTTCCCTGATTGCAGTGATTCTGTGTTCCAGATGTTCAGGAAGTGTTAAGAGAAACTTCATGTTGACCTCTTTATTGTCATAGTATTTCCCATTCAGATTTAAATTATTTATCAAATTATTAAGTCTGATAAACACTTCTGAAATCCCTTCTCCGGGATTGGAACCAAACTGTTCATACTGAGCCATCAGTATCTCTTTCTTGTTTTCTCTGACTTCATCTGAGCCTTCGTTTATAATCTCTAGTGTATCCCAGATTTGCTTTGCGTTCGTACAATTAACAACAGCATTGTACATGACAGGATCTAGGGATTCAACTAAAATCAGTTGAAGAGTATCATCTAAGTTCATCTGTTCACTCTCTTCATTTGTGTACTCAGAAAGTTCTTTCGGAACAGTTTTATGAGGCATTAACACACCATCCTCTTCGTGTACTATTATTAGCTTCATCGGAGTAGAAACACCTTTGTTTAATATCCCTATATATTTTCTGTTGGCGGTGCGGAGGAATAATAACATGTGCCTCTTCCATAGGCTAAAGTGTTCTTTGCTGAACGGTGGGATTTTGATGCTACTGATCTTTTGTTGACTCATTTTTAAGGGTTTCAAGTGAATAGTGTTTGGATGAGATTTGGATTTTTGAAAGAAAAAATATTTTAAATTAAAATTAATTTTTGGAATAAAATTAATTCGAATAAAAAATATTTGGACGTTACAGAGTGTGTATAGGATCTGATACGGAAAAATGGTATCAACTGCTCTGATGCCAATTGTTAGGTCCTGAAACGATTGTAGAAGGGGGGGTTGAATACAATCGTCACTAAAAGTCGCGGCGGAATAATCTGATTTGAATTAAACTTGTTAATCAGATTTTAATTGATTAATATAACAATGTTTTAAGTCGTTATATAATCAATATGGTTCGTTTTAATGTCCACTAAAGTTCGTAGAATAAATTCAACAGGATGTATTCTAGCTTAGTGATTAAAACAACCGAGTGATCAAAGCACAAAAAACTGTGGATATAACAATAACAAGTTACAAACAACTTGAAAGCTTTTTCAATGCTTGAACAACATACAAATGAAGAAGTGAAGCCATATTTATAGGCAAATCACTTGGAACTAGGTATGACAAAGAAATGAATGACTTTCTATCATAGGAATGACATTACAATGGAAGATATGACATTTGAATACAAAGCCATGCCACAAAACAAAGAAGGAATGACTTATATAAGGAATGTCATACTGCCAGCGGCGGTATGACTTTATTCCTTGGCCACTACTCTTCATTTGGCATGACTTAACCAAAGAAAGTCATTCGGTTGAGCTTTGTATGACTTTTTAAGTCATAAACATGCAAGTCATACGCACATAACAAGAATGCCTGGATAGAGGACACGGTATGACATTATTATGTCATACCAGAGGAAGCCTGAATCAAGCATACAGTATGACTTATAATCAGAAAGTCATACCGACTGAAATAATCAATTAAAAAGCATCAGAATGACTTTTAGAAGTCATTCCTGGGAAAGTCGCATAATAGGACACGGTATGACATTTTCTGATAATGTCATACCGAGTCTTTTAATGCAAAATTTCAGTTTTAAATAATTATATAAATATTAGATAATTACTCACTTAATTATATTAATTATATAAATTCATAAATAAATTAATTCGAAGGTGAATCAATTTAATAAATAAATTATACAACTAATTTAATTATTTTGATAAGTGAAATAATTAAATAAATACTTATAAAATTATATTACTTCAGCAGCAGAGACTTCTGACTTGATTAAACATTGTAGATCTCGGTCTTGATCGAACGGCCACTTGTAGTTGATGCAGAACACTTAATCTGAGTAGCTGACACACAAATGTACTGTCTGGGTCATCTGTATCTAGCTGAATTAAATATTCTTTATCAAATAAACATTTGAGACGTGGCTTGTTCATCGAGTCTATGTCTTCGTAGTTCTTCTTCATAAGTAACAATAGTATGGAATCTTCTGAATAAATAAAGTATTAAAACTTTATACCTTCTGGACTTCTGGACGTGCTACAAAAGATTATTTGTACACTAAGGCTTGAACATATTAATGAACTTCTTCCAGTGGTGTGCAGCAGCATCCTGAAATTCTTCAGACATATAATTTCAATAAATCACTTGACGTTCTTCGAACGGATTCCTTCAACAGTACTTGTTATTTACCTTGCTTTCTTATCAGAGTTGAGTTGATACCTCTTTAATTACAAATAGGCTCAAACATATGCCTTTCACATTCATCACACAAATAATTAAGGCAAATCAACTACTGAAATCCATATAAAAATCCGCTAGAATCCCATGATAATGATTAGTTCATAATCGAACTTCTCATCATTAAGGGAATAAGAGTAAACATGGTATTGAATAGTCTAAACAATATCAAAAGAGTAAAACAAGAGTTTCGAAACAAATCCGAATGAGCACCCAAAGTTACGCCTACTTCGAAGAATTACAAAAGTAAAAACTATGAAACTCGATCTTGATCTTCTCCGTAGCCGTCACGTGCTCCTTAGAATGTTTCTAGGTTATGCTTTAAGTCCCTCAAGCTTTTCTTTAACTACCCCAGCGAACGGGCCTTCAAACGGATCAAAAACGGGCAAAACGGGCCTAAAATCGTACATAGATTGTGGGGCGGGCGCGCCCACGTGGGGCGGGCGCGCCAAAGTGGGGCGGGCGCGCTAAAGTGGGGCGGGTGCCCCAACTCGGCAGCCCGCACAGCCAATGCTTCTTTGTCCATAACTTTTGACTCGCGCATCCGATTGCTTCGCCGTTTTTTTTCAATGAAAGCTATGGATCTTTTCTCCATCCACTTTCCAAGAAACCTACACAACACAACACTAAAACATATAGAAAACATCAAAATATTGAGGTCAGATCATCAATTTAAGTCAAAATGAAGGCTTCCAAGTGGATATAAAATCCACTTCTTAAAAGACATCTAGATTATTCTTTAAGAATGCAGCCAAGGTTTCCCTCAGATCCGGCCCCAATTGCTTCCCAATATTTAATTCTTTAGAGGTGTCGAATTCATCCACCAGGATGGATAGAGTGTCCCCAGCTGCTCCAATCTTCACCTGAGTTTCCGGCATCCCTGGGTCGAGGTCAATTTCAACCGTAACCCTTTCTTGCTGTAGGAACAATCGGACCTTGGCCCTGCGTTTTATGATATACTAATTAAAAGTTCGAACAGAATATTAACCTTAATCGCTACGGCGCAAGTGATTCAAATCCACGTCTTCTACTGTATTCCCTGATTCTCCTTGGACGAAGTGTGGCCTTCGATCTCCCAAGGTGTGCCTCTCCTTAAAGCTCCGAAAACCCAAAACCCTAGCTGGCTCCTTGAGAAAAACGTCTACCTCTCTCAAACTCTAGGATGAATTCGTTTTGGTGTGTCTCTCAGCTTTGGGAGAACGAGAATATATATAGGCTACAGCAGGGATCATGGACCATTAGGTCAGGCCTTCTAATGACATTCCGGGTCAGGCCCAATGTCATTAAATATTAATTCAATCCACTAAAGAATTAATATTTGCACTACCTTTCCTAATTCCGTAAATTAATTATTTAATTCGGCTCCCATATTAATTGCTTATAAATTCCCCATGTTTAAGATATCGCATGTCCATTAATTAAATTAATTTCTGACAATTAATTTAATCAATATCTTTTATCCTTGATCATCCACTCAACCTTATAATTATGCAAGAACAAATCTGCCTGCAGGACTAAAGCATAATTATCTTTATGAGCTTTCAAGAGGACATCATCACCCGAATATATTTTTCGGACACGGTTTCCTTTTATAGTAAATATCCCACTCTGTATATAATGTCATTGCCCAATACATAAATTCGTAATTTAAAATAAATTACTTAATTTATGAGTCAAGGCATGTGCATCAAATACAAGTGTCAATCACTATATCCGGATTAAGAACTTAAGCATTAATAACATCATAGAATCTTAGTTCTTTATTGTCAGAATTAAAGAAACAATTATTCTACTATTTTGATCCCGTTCAATATACACAAAGTATACAAGTATTATTCAATAGTCAAGATAAATTATTTCCAAATAATAATTCAGTCGTTCCAATGGTTTGTCTAACACCATTTAGACTGTGAGCCTTTATTATATTATATAAGGAACTCGACAATCTAATCTTCTGCTATCCCATTTGATACTAGATTGTCTACAATATATAATATCCAGACAATGTGAAAACATGCATTCAAGATTCACAAATAATTGTTATATACTTCAAATGAATATTTCAGTATAACCCTAACAATCTCCCACTTATATTCAAGATATTCTTTGAGTATATCAGTGTCTATTACAAGCAATCCACTACCAACTATAATAACTATGTGACCAAGTATCTGACTCCTATCGCTTCCACGTGCTCCTGAAAAGCCTTAGCTGGCAAGCTCCTCGTGAAAGGATCTGCCCGGTTATCCTTTGATGCTATGTCAGCCACAATGATATCTCCTCGCTTAACGAACTGTCGTATGAGGTGATACTTACGCTCTATGTGTTTCGCTGCCTTATGGGCCCGTGGTTCCTTGGTATTCGCCACAGCACCAGTGTTATCACAATAAATCGTGATTTGCTGTGGCAGATTAGGAACCACATTCAAATCCAGCAGGAAGTTTCGGAACCATATGGCCTCTTTGGCTGCCTCCAAGGCTGCCACATATTCGGCTTCCATGGTTGAGTCTGCGATGCATTTCTGCTTCACACTCCTCCATATTACGGCTTCACCTCCCAAAGTAAAAACACATCCCGAGGTGGACTTTCTCTTATCCTTATCTGTCTGGAAATCCGAATCGGTATATCCCAAAGGCAATAAATCAGAGGACTTGTAAACTAGCATATACTCCTTAGTCCTTCGCAGGTACTTGAGTATTGCTTTTACAGCACTCCAATGTTCTTGTCCTGGGTTTGACTGGTATCTGCTAACCATGCCCACGGCAAAGTAGATATCAGGCCTCGTACATAACATTGCATACATTAGGCTCCCACATGCCGAAGCATAAGGAACTGCCTTCATGTTCTCTATCTCCTTAGGTGTCGAAGGACACTGCCTCTTTGATAGAGTAACTCCATGTCTGAAGGGTAAATTACCCTTCTTGGAGTCCTGCATGTTAAAACGAGCTAATACGTCATCTATGTAGGGGTCCTGAGATAAAGCCAACATCCTTTTCTTGCGATCCCTTATAAGTTTGATCCCAAGGATGTATGCTGCTTCACCTAAGTCCTTCATTTCCAATTGTTTGAACAACCATGCTTTTATTGAAGACAACATCTTAACATTGTTTCCAATGAGTAAAATGTCATTGATAAGTGGATTTTATATCCACTTGGAATGCCTTCGTTTCGACTTAAATTGATGGTTTGGCCTCAAGTATGTGGTGTTTTTGATGTGTTCTTGTGGTGTGTGTAAGTTTCCTAGAAGGAGGATGAAGGGTGGATTCAAGGCTAAAAGGTGGAAGAAACGGCGTAGGGATCGAGCGAGCAAGGAAGGAGAAAAGGGAAAGGAGGTTCCAAAGCATTCGGGGCTGCCCAAATGGGGTCTCCACCCCATTTACGGGGTCTCCACCCCGTTCTGAAGAAGAAAAATCTGCCAAGATGGGGTCTCCACCCCACTGATGGGGTCTCCACCCCACTTCAGCAGAATAGGGGCTGCCATGACAGGGTCTCCACCCCACTGACGGGGTCTCCACCTCACTGACGGGGTCTCCACCCCATTCTGTTGGGAGAAAAAGCCCGAATTGCCTATTCTTGATCCGTTTGAAGGCCCGATCGCTGTGGGACTTAAACAAAACCTCAAGGGAGATGCCTAATAACCTAGAAACATTCAGGAGAGCACGTGACGGCTAGGACGAAGATCTAGTTTCATAATTTCATCTTTGTAATTCTTCGAAGTAGGCGTAACTTTGGATGCTCATTCAGATTTGTTTCGAAACTCTTGTTTTACTCTTTTGATATTGTTTAGAGTATTCAGTACCATGTTTACATTCGAACCCATGATGATGAGAAGTTCGATTATGAACTAATCATTATCGTGGGATTCTAGCGGATTTATATATGGATTTCAGTAGTTGATTTGCCTTAATTATTTATGTGATGAATGTTTGATTTCTTCGTATTGGTTGTGCTTATTCTTCTTGGATGCGTAGCTAACATCTTAGATTGCTTGTTAATCTTTATTGAAGCAACAGTGGTTATATTGATTTAGAACTTGCCATGCGAACATAGGATTATGTATTCGATATACATGATTAGTGATGTGATTTTACCCATCTTGCATCGCCCTATGTAATCTTGATAGATAACTTGTTCTTCAACCATTATGTTTTCAAATTCTATAGACATATAGGGTCTAAGCATAATTGGTGTCTGTTTACCTTCTATCTTAATTGTGGATGTGTAGCAGTATGGTGCACGTATAACGACAGTTAGCGTGTACCAGTTTCGTGTTATCTGATTAGTTATCAACCATCACATATCGATAAGGCCTAATTCTGAAAGAAGTATATAATGAAGTTAGAATCCCACGCTTTATTCTCATTAGTAATTCGATTTAATTCTCTTAGTTATAATTCGACTTTAGTTAGTTAATTTAGATAAAAACCAACCAACTTGTTAATTGTCTGAGCATTGAATAATAACCATACATTGGTGCATAAGTGCATATTTCTGAATACACCAGTCTTTGTGGGAACGAACTGAATTTGATTCTATACTACTTGTGACCACGTACGCTTGCGTGATTTTGTGCGAACAAGTTTTTGATTTTATATCCACTTGTAATGCCTTCGTTTCGACTTAAATTGATGGTTTGGCCTCAAGTATGTGGTGTTTTTGATGTGTTCTTGTGGTGTGTGTAGGTTTCCTAGAAGGAGGATGAAAGGTGGATTCAAGGCTAAAAGGTGGAAGAAACGGCGTAGGGATCGAGCGAGCAAGGAAGGAGAAAAGGGAAAGGAGGTTCCAAAGCATTCGGGGCTGCCCAAATGGGGTCTCCACCCCATTTACAGGGTCTCCACCCCGTTCTGAAGAAGAAAAATCTGCCAAGATGGGGTCTCCACCCCACTAATGGGGTCTCCACCCCACTTCAGCAGAATAGGGGCTGCCATGACAGGGTCTCCACCCCACTGACGGGGTGTCCACCCCATTCTGTTGGGAGAAAAAGCCCGAATTGCCTATTCTTGATCCGTTTGAAGGCCCGATCGCTGTGGGACTTAAACAAAAGCTCAAGGGAGACGCCTAATAACCTAGAAACATTCAGGAGAGCACGTGACGGCTAGGACGAAGATCTAGTTTCATAATTTCATCTTTGTAATTCTTCAAAGTAGGCGTAACTTTGGATGCTCATTCGGATTTGTTTCGAAACTCTTGTTTTACTCTTTTAATATTGTTTAGACTATTCCGTACCATGTTTACATTCGAACCCATGATGATGAGAAGTTCGATTATGAACTAATCATTATCGTGGGATTCTAGCGGATTTATATATGGATTTCAGTAGTTGATTTGCCTTAATTATTTATGTGATGAATGTTGATTTCTTCGTATTAGTTGTGCTTATTCGTCTTTGATGCGTAGCTAACATCTTAGATTGCTTGTTAATCTTTATTGAAGCGACAGTGGATATATTGATTTAGAACTTGCCATGCGAACATAGGATTATGTATTCGATATACATGATTAGTGATGTGATTTTACCCATCTTGCATCGCCCTATGTAATCTTGATAGATAACTTGTTCTTCAACCATTATGTTTTCAAATTCTATAGACATATAGGGTCTAAGCATAATTGGTGTCTGTTTACCTTCTATCTTAATTGTGGATGTGTAGCAGTATGGTGCACGTATAACGACAGTTAGCGTGTATCAGTTTCGTGTTATCTGATTAGTTATCAACCATCACATATCGATAAGGCATAATTCTGAATGAAGTATATGATGAAGTTAGAATCCCATGTTTTATTC
Organism: Daucus carota subsp. sativus; assembly: GCF_001625215.2. Lineage (NCBI taxonomy): Eukaryota > Viridiplantae > Streptophyta > Magnoliopsida > Apiales > Apiaceae > Daucus > Daucus carota. The sequence goes on along the minus strand of NC_030384.2, from coordinate 852,311 downwards.
TCATAAGTAATTCGATTTTAATTCTCCTAGCTATAATTCGATTAAATTAGTTAATTTAGATAAAACCAACCAAATTGTTATTTGTCCGAGCATTGAATAATAATCATACATTGGTGCACAAGTGCATATTTCTGAATACACCAGTCTCTGTGGGAACGAACTGAATTTGATTCTTTACTACTTGTGACCACGTATGCTTGCGTGATTTTGTGCGAACAAGTTTTTGGCGCCGCTGCCGGGGACTCGGTGTTATATTTTAGTTTATGTGCTTGTCATCAGTGGTCGTTAAAGTTCACTGACTTGGATTCTTTTCTCACTTTAGTTCGTTTGTGTGTGTTTTAGGTACTTGAGAGACGTGTATGCGAACACGTTCTCAGGCTCGTAAAGAAGCATTGGTTAAGGAAGAAACAACAGTGAGTATTACAATGGATGATCAACCACCAGCAGTTAATGATACTAAGGCTCTTAAGGCTTTCTCTGAGCCGAAAATCAATGACATTCAGTCGAGCATTGTCAGGCCAGCGATTCAGGCCAACACTTTCGAAATCAAACCTAGCACTATTGAGATGGTACAGAACTCAGTACAGTTTGGGGGTTCTCCGACAGAGGATCCTAATATGCATATTCGAGACTTCATTGAGATCTGTGACACTTTCAAGTTCAATGGTGTTACGGAAGATGCCATTAAATTGAGGTTGTTCCCGTTTTCTCTGAGGGATAAAGCTAAGGGATGTTTGCATTCTCTTCCTGCAGGATCTATTACGACATGGGAGGATCTGGCTCAGAAGTTTCTTACCAAGTTCTTCCCTATGGCCAAAACAGCTGCAATGAGGAATGCTATCACTCAATTCTCTCAGTTATCTGGTGAAACTTTATGTGAAGCATGGGAACGCTACAAGGAGATGCTGCGAAAGTGCCCACATCATGGGATGCCTGATTGGATGGTGATTAATTGCTTCTATAATGGCTTGGGACCTCAATCGAGACCAATGCTCGATGCAGCATCAGGTGGAGCTCTATTGACTAAGAGCTATGAGGAGGCTTATGAGTTGATCGAGATAATGGCTGCAAATGAATATCAGAATCCTACTCAGCGTCTTCATCAGGGCAAAGTAGCAGGGATTCTGGATGTTGATGCTACTACAGCCTTGACTGCTCAAATCAAGGCTCTTACTATGAAGATGGACTCTTTGGTAAACTTGGGGATTCAGCAGCCACCTTCAGTTTGTGAGCTTTGTGCGGGTACACATTCCACTGATCAGTGTGCCATATCTAGCGAGTCAGCTCAGTTTGTGAGCAATTTTCAGCGATCTCAGCAGCCAGCTCCGGCTACTTATCACCCGAATAATCGAAATCATCCGAATGTCAGCTGGAGCAATAATCAGAACTTCATGCCACAACAGCAACAACAATTTCAGCAGCAAGGAGCTAGACCTTTCAACCCTTCTGGTTTTCAACAACAGTTTGCACCGAAGCAGCAATTCCATCCACCTGGATTCCAGCAACAAAATCATGGGGTGGCTGGACAGTCTTCCAACGAACGATCTGAATGGGAAGAGATGAAATTAATGATTAAAAGCCAAGCGGTGTCAATCAAAACTTTGGAGAATCAGATTGGGCAGATTGCTAACGCGTTGATAAACAGACCACAAGGAACGCTTCCTAGTGATACCGAGGCCAATCCGGGTAAGAAGGAGATGAAGGAACAGGTACAGGCTGTCACCTTAAGGTCCGGAAAGGTTACGAAGGAAAAAGAATCAGCAACAGAGCAAAACAAGGAAGAGAGTGATCAACAGGTTGAAACACCCGTGCTCTCATCTAAGTCAGATAGTGGAAAAACTGTTGTTGAAGCTGACAAGAATAAAATCAACGAGGAAGCAAGCAAGGACTCAGCCGAGAAATCTAGCCCGAAAGCTGATATTGGGGTCAAGCAAGTATATCCACCTCCACCTTTTCCGAAGAGACTTCAGAAGCATAAGCTCGATAAGCAATTCGTTAAATTTCTAGAAGTTTTCAAGAAACTACAAATCAACATACCTTTCGCGGAGGCTCTAGAACAAATGCCGAGTTATGCTAAGTTCATGAAAGGTATTCTATCTCGGAAACTCAAACTTGAGGACTTGGAGACTGTGGCTTTGACCGAGGAGTGTAGTGCTGTGTTGCAGCAGAAATTGCCTCCGAAGCTGAAAGATCCGGGAAGTTTCACAATCCCGTGTACTATTGGGCAATTGTCATTTGACAAATGTTTATGTGATTTGGGAGCTAGCATCAATCTGATGCCTTTGTCTATTTTCATGCAACTTGGTCTTCCGGAGCTGAAACCTACTAATATGTCTTTGCAACTAGCCGATCGTTCGATTACATATCCAAGGGGAATAGTTGAAGATGTGTTGGTAAAGGTGGATAAGCTAATCTTCCCGGCTGATTTTGTCATTCTTGACTTTGAGGAAGATAGTAAGATCCCTATCATCTTGGGGAGACCATTCCTAGCGACAGGGCGGACGTTGATCGATGTTCAAAAGGGTGAACTTACAATGAGAGTTCAAGATCAGATGGTCACTTTCAACGTGTTCAATGCCATAAAACTTCCATCAGATGAGGAGGACTGCTTTAAAGTGGATGTGCTCGAAGCTGAAGCTCATTCGGAAATTGACAACAGGCTGAAAACTGACATCTTGGAAAGGGTTCTATCGGGTGACTCAGAATTCGGAGATGAGGAGGAGGAAGAACACCTTCAATACTTGAATGCTTCTCCTTGGAGAAGACGGTTGGATCCTCCAATTGAATCTCTTGGGTTATCGGAGTTGAAAGATTCTCATGAACGGCTGAAACCCTCTATTGTTGAAGCTCCTAAACTTGAGTTTAAGCAACTTCCCGAACACCTAAGGTATGCTTTTCTTGGCGAAGCTTCTACATTACCTGTAATTATTGCATCTAACCTTTCGGGTACCGAGGAAGAAAAGCTTTTGCGAATTCTTAGGGAGTTCAAATCAGCCATTGGATGGACTATTGCAGATATCAAAGGAATCAGCCCTTCTTATTGTCAACATAAAATTCTGATCGAGGTGGGTAGTAAACCCACTGTTGAGCATCAAAGAAGACTCAACCCAATCATGAAAGAAGTGGTGAAGAAGGAGATTCTTAAGTGGCTTGATGCCGGCATTATTTATCCAATCTCGGATAGTTCTTGGGTGAGCCCTGTTCTGTGTGTGCCTAAGAAAGGAGGCATGACCGTGGTAGCTAATGAAAAGAATGAGCTCATTCCGACTCGTACAGTCACAGGTTGGAGAATATGCATGGATTATCGAAAGCTCAATAAAGCCACCAGAAAAGATCACTTCCCGTTGCCTTTCATTGATCAGATGTTTGATAGGTTGGCCGGTCATGAGTACTATTGTCTTCTTGATGGGTATTCAGGGTACAATCAGATTTGTATCGCACCAGAGGATCAAGAGAAGACCACTTTCACTTGCCCTTTTGGCACATTTGCTTTCCGTCGTCTTTCTTTTGGACTTTGTGGTGCACCAGCAACTTTTCAGAGATGCATGATGGCTATTTTCTCCGAGATGATTGGTACCAATGTTGAGGTGTTCATGGATGACTTTTCTGTGTTTGGTACTTCTTATGATGAATGCTTGAGCAACTTGACGTTGGTGCTAAAAAGATGTGTGGAAACTAATCTCGTTCTTAATTGGGAAAAATGCCACTTCATGGTTCAAGAAGGCATAATTCTGAGGCATAAAGTTTCGAACAAGGGGCTCGAGGTAGACAAAGCTAAGGTGGAGACAATTGAAAATCTTCCTCCACCAATCTCAGTAAAGGGGATTCGGAGTTTTCTTGGTCACGCGGGATCTATCGACGGTTCATCAAGGACTTCTCTAAAATCACCAAACCCTTGTGCAACTTTTTAGAAAAGGATGTGCCCTTCAAATTTGATGAAGAGTGCTTGGCTGCGTTCGAAACTCTTAAGAAGAAATTAACCACAGCACCTGTTATTACTGCACCCGATTGGAATGAGCCTTTGGAGATGATGTGTGATGCTAGTGACTATACGGTGGGAGCTGTGCTTGGTCAGAGAATGAATAACATCTTCCATGTGATTTACTATGCTAGTAAGACTCTCAATGGTGCTCAGCTGAATTACACTACGACAGAGAAGGAGCTGCTGGCTATTGTTTATGGATTCGAGAAATTCAGGTCTTATTTGCTTGGGACAAAGGTGTTGGTTTACACCGATCATGCTGCCATTCGATATCTAGTATCAAAGAAAGACTCGAAGCCTCGATTGATTCGATGGGTTCTCTTACTTCAGGAGTTCGAGTTAGAGATCAAGGATAGAAAGGGTACTGAAAATCAGGTGGCTGATCATCTCTCTCGATTGGAAGATCAAGCGCGAGCATCCAAGGACACCACTCTAATCAATGAGTCCTTTCCTGATGAACAATTATTCGGGATCCAAGAAGAAGAGCCATGGTTTGCGGATATAGTGAATTATCTGGTGAGTAATGTCATTCCTCCTGATTTATCTTATGCTCAAAAGAAAAAGTTTCTTCATGAGGCGAAGTGGTATCGTTGGGATGAGCCATTCTTGTTTCGACAAGGTTCAGATCAGATTATCCGAAGGTGCATTCCATACAGTGAGATTGAAGGCATCTTGCGAGCTTACCATGACTCTACTTATGGAGGACACTATGGAGGACAGAAGACAGCAGCTCGTATTTTGCAGGCGGGTTTCTTTTGGCCTACACTCTTCAAGGATGCTCATCAGTTCGTGTTAAAATGCGATCATTGCCAAAGGGTTGGTAATATCTCTCGAAGGGATGAAATGCCTCTCAATGTACTTCTTGAGGTTAAAATCTTCGATGTGTGGGGTATAGACTTCATGGGACCCTTTATCTCGTCTTGCAATAATCTCTACATTCTTCTCGCTGTGGATTACGTGTCTAAATGGGTTGAAGTAAAAGCTTTACCAACCAACACCGTTGCGGTAGTCATCAGTTTTCTTCAGAAGAATATATTCACTCGCTTTGGTACTCCTCGAGTTATAATCAGTGATGAAGGATCACACTTTTGCAATCGCAAGTTCACAGCGCTGATGGAACGGTTTGGTATCAATCATAGAGTTGCCACAGCCTATCATCCTCAAACGAATGGGCAAGCTGAGGTATCTAATCGTGAAATCAAGCGAATCTTAGAGAAAGTTGTGAGTCCTTCGAGGAAAGATTGGGCGCTAAAGCTTGATGAGGCCGTATGGGACTATAGAACGGCGTATAAGACTCCATTGGGGATGTCACCTTTTCAGTTGGTCTATGGAAAAGCATGTCATTTGCCCGCGGAGTTAGAGCACAAAGCATATTGGGCCTTAAAGAAGTTGAATTTTGATATGACAGCTACTGGTGAGAAACGAATGCTTCAAATAAATGAACTCGACGAGTTCAGGCTTCAAGCATACGAAAATAACAAGCTTTACAAGGAAAAAGTCAAGAGATGGCACGATAAGAAGTTGGTGCAAAAGGAGTTCTTTGTTGGCCAACAAGTTCTACTTTATAACTCTCGCCTCAGACTATTTCCGGGTAAGTTGAAGTCTAGATGGTCTGGTCCTTTCACGTTTAAGACGGTATTTCCACATGGAGCAATTGAAATCTTTGAGACAACGCCGAATGAGTCATTTAAAGTGAATGGACAGAGATTGAAGACTTATTTCGGTGGAACGGTGAATCCCGAGTCGGTAAGCATCGTTCTTGCTATTGTGTAAATTCTTGGACTTCACGTCGAGCTAAAGACGTTAAAAAAGCGCTTCGTGGGAGGCAACCCACGCCCCTTTTTCGTGTTTTTTGTAGTATAAAAAAAATAGAAAAAAAAAGAGAGCTGAGAAAAACATTCTGGTGAAATGGGGTCTCCACCCCATGAATGGGGCGCTCGCCCCAAAGCACCAGAACAGAGCCAGAAAAACGCTGCAAGCCACTGCCTTTCTAGCGCGGCCGCGCCATGGGCAGGGCGCCCGCGCCTGTCACAGTGCGCCCGCGCCATGGGCGGCGCGCCCGCCCTACCTTCACAGTGCATAAAAAAAAAACTGCCACTTCATTAAACAAATTCTGCTCGATTTTTTCATAACCCAGCACACAAATCCTTTCCCCAGCCAAATTCTAACCTCCCAAAAACCCTAAATTCAGATTACTACTTGATTATAAACACATTACTCCCCTCTTGTAATCTCATCTCTTCCATATACATACACTACACCTATATACACACAAAAATCCCTAATTCTCTCAACTACTATGAAGCTTCAAAATTTGAAATCCATGGCACCTAAGAGAGCAAGGAGGGCGGTGAGTTCTAGTGTACAAGCCGGATCGACGGATTCATCTAGTTCGGGGTACGGTGCTATCAATTTCACAACTCCGGAGGCTCAGGCTGAATTCACTCGATTGATGGGCAAATCAATTGCGAAGGAGAGGGGATTCTTACCTTCTCCTGCTGATGGGAAGTTGGTGGAGATGATCCAAAGTAGGGGTTGGGAGTCCTTTTGCGAGGCACCGGCGGCGGTGCCATTGAGCATTGTGCGGGAGTTCTATGCTAATGCCAAGGCCGATCAGAATGGGTTTTCTGTGGTTAGGGGTTTCACAGTGGATTACACGTTAGAGGCGATTCGCCGGGTTATTGGTGGTAAGGAGATGGGGCCAACTCAAGATGATTGGGTGAGGAAGAACAAGAGGAACAAGATGATTTGGACCGAATTATCTACTATTTGTGTATGCCGAATACGGAGTGGAGGCGCAATCCTTCCACCAATGAGCGGTTATCTTTTCCTGCCTCTGCAATGAACAGGTATGCTCGTGCATGGAACCTGTTTATTTGTACCAATATCATGCCTTCGACACATACACATGAGGTCACAGTAGATAGGGCTATTCTATTGTTTGGGATTCTGACGGATGAGTATGTGGACATTGCATATGTGATCCACCAAAACATTCTGCGCTTTCTGAGGGGTAGTACTACTAGGGCCATCCCTCATGCCACGTTAGTGACTAAGTTGTGCACTGCTGTGGGAGTTCGTTGGTCAGCTGAGGAGCAACTACAGATGCCGAGCTCTGTTATAGATCATGCTGCTATTGAGAGGTTACCTGAGTGGGATGGTGGTCGAGCCCATCCTAAGGGGTTGGGATATTTTGTGGATGATTCGGAGGGTGGTCTCCATCGGGCACCTCGAGGACCACCAGCTACAGCAGGAACTTCTCGTCAGTCAGAGGGGCATTCGGGTCTTAGTGACGCACAGTACAGGAGGCTCACTCGGCGTATGGATACCATGCACAACATTCATCGTCAGTTTGCTCAGGATTTGACGCAGGCCTTGGGTACTGCATTTCGAGCTACAGGCGTAGAGATTGAGTGGCCTGTGTTCGGGGCTGGCATGCCTTATCCTCCACCAGACTCTCCACCCGATGAGGGCGAGGAGAGCGATCGCTCGGACTCCTCCTAGGTACATTCGATCCTTTTTATCACCTTCAATGAGGACATTTAAGATTTTAAGTTTGGGGGTGGTAATCTAAGGACTAGTATATAATGTGTGCATATAGGTTGCATGTTGCATGTAGTTAGCATATTATCTCATATTGTTTGCATATATATTAGTTCATTTTAGTGTGCATATTAGTTCATTTTCGTTTCGTTTTTTTTTATATATATGCTTGTGTTTAGGAGGTGTGAGTAGTTCATATAGTTGCATTTGCATGAATCTTGAAGTTGTTTTCCAAGTTGATGTCCTATGATGAGTTTATGTGCATAAGTTCTTGGCTAGTAATCTTGATCATATGTGATGCTTTGTTACTTGGAAACTGCTTGTGTGAAAAATTGTAATTACACTTATGCTCTAGAGATAAGACTTATACTAACTTATTTCTTGAGTCTTCACGTTGAGTCGGGCGTAGAATTAGGATTATTCCCCTTTTGAACTTAGAGTTTGTAAATCTTAAGTTTGGGGGAGTTAAGGGATGAATATGCCTTTCTAAAAAAAACAGAGAAAAAAAGAAAAAAAAAAGAGAATAAAAAGAATAAAAATTATCGGGTACTCCTTTGAGATCAATGGGTAAAATGCAATGTCATGTGAAAAGGACGATCCATGTACTTGTGCTGGTATTAAGTGCAAATGTATTAGAATAAGCATTTTCTTGGTGACTTTTCACAACCCTTGATTACTGGAGAAATACTTGATTAAAAAAAAAGAAAAAAAAAATAAGCGAAGTCGAATGGCGGTCGTGACTCACTTACACTGAGAAGCGTCCCAACCTTAGACTTAGCAAGAAAAAGAAAAAAAATAGAAAAAAAAATAGGAGAGGCATAGGAATTCTTTAATGACCCTGAATTGTAGTTGACTCTTTAGTAAAGAAGTGTTTAAGCCTGATTCTGATTAACGGCTCATAGTGAGGACTCTGTTGAAGTTTGATAGTCTTTGTTTTGTTTCACGAGAGAGCATGCTAGCACACACGATGCACTTCACACTTGTAGTGGAAGAGAACATGGCTAATATGTGAAAGAGATGAATGCCGAGAATGTTGCATATTCTAAGGATTCTATGTTAACACGGATGACACTTCATGATTCGAGTAGACGTAGGAATATAGTTGCATTCATGCATTGCATTAGTACTTGTGTGTGTGTCTATGCTTGAGGACAAACATCGGTTTAAGTTTGGGGGTGTGATAAGTGGATTTTATATCCACTTGGAATGCCTTCGTTTCGACTTAAATTGATGGTTTGGCCTCAAGTATGTGGTGTTTTTGATGTGTTCTTGTGGTGTGTGTAGGTTTCCTAGAAGGAGGATGAAGGGTGGATTCAAGGCTAAAAGGTGGAAGAAACGGCGTAGGGATCGAGCGAGCAAGGAAGGAGAAAAGGGAAAGGAGGTTCCAAAGCATTCGGGGATGCACAAATGGGGTCTCCACCCCGTTCTGAAGAAGAAATATCTGCCAAGATGGGGTCTCCACCCCACTGATGGGGTCTCCACCCCACTTCAGCAGAATAGGGGCTGCCATGACAGGGTCTCCACCCCACTGACGGGGTCTCCACCCCACTGACGGGGTCTCCACCCTATTCTGTTGGGAGAAAAAGCCCGAATTGCCTATTCTTGATCCGTTTGAAGGCCCGATCACTGTGGGACTTAAACAAAAGCTCAAGGGAGACGCCTAATAACCTAGAAACATTCAGGAGAGCACGTGACGGCTAGGACGAAGATCTAGTTTCATAATTTCATCTTTGTAATTCTTCGAAGTAGGCGTAACTTTGGATGCTCATTCGGATTTGTTTCGAAACTCTTGTTTTACTCTTTTAATATTGTTTAGACTATTCCGTACCATGTTTACATTCGAACCCATGATGATGAGAAGTTCGATTATGAACTAATGATTATCGTGGGATTCTAGCGGATTTATATATGGATTTCAGTAGTTGATTTGCCTTAATTATTTGTGTGATGAATGTTGATTTCTTCGTATTGGTTGTGCTTATTCATCTTGGATGCGTAGCTAACATCTTAGATTGCTTGTTAATCTTTATTGAAGCGACAGTGGATATATTGATTTAGAACTTGCCATGCGAACATAGGATTATGTATTCGATATACATGATTAGTGATGTGATTTTACCCATCTTGCATCGCCCTATGTAATCTTGATAGATAACTTGTTCTTCAACCATTATGTTTTCAAATTCTATAGACATATAGGGTCTAAGCATAATTGGTGTCTGTTTACCTTCTATCTTAATTGTGGATGTGTAGCAGTATGGTGCACGTATAACGACAGTTAGCGTGTATCAGTTTCGTGTTATCTGATTAGTTATCAACCATCACATATCGATAAGGCATAATTCTTAATGAAGTATATGATGAAGTTAGAATCCCATGTTTTATTCTCATAAGTAATTCGATTTTAATTCTCCTAGCTATAATTCGATTAAATTAGTTAATTTAGATAAAACCAACCAAATTGTTATTTGTCCGAGCATTGAATAATAATCATACATTGGTGCACAAGTGCATATTTCTGAATACACCAGTCTCTGTGGGAACGAACTGAATTTGATTCTTTACTACTTGTGACCACGTACGCTTGCGTGATTTTGTGCGAACAGTCATCAACATAAAGCACTAGAAAAACCACTGCATCTCTCTCACATCTCTTATACACGCATGCTTAGCTTGGACATTGATCAAATCCATACGACTGGACTGCCTGATCAAAGCGAATGTTCCAATACCTAGAATCTTGTTTAAGTCCATAAATAGACCTCTTCAGCTTACATACAAGATGCTCTTGGCCTTCTTTAATGAATCCCTCTGGTTGTTGCATATAGATGGTTTCCTCAAGATTTCCATTAAGGAAAGCTGTCTTGACATCCATTTGCCAAATCTCATAATCGAGATGAGCTGCTATAGATAAAAGAATACGGATTGACTTAAGCATGACTACCGGCGAAAAGGTTTCCTCATAATCGATACCTTCTTTCTGAGTATACCCTTTCGCAACAAGTCTTGCTTTCCAGGCTTTCACCTTTTTGTCTGATCCCCTCTTTTTCTTGTAGACCCACTTACATCCAATAGGTTTTACACCTTTGGGCGGTTCCACGAGCTCCCAGACCTGATTAGAATACATTGATTCCATCTCAGAATCCATTGCCTTTTGCCAAAGACTTGCATCTTTGCCTTGTATTGCCTCTTCGTATGTCCGGGGATCATCATCATGTTCACCAGAGACCAAGTCCGAAGACTCTCTCAAAAACATGAATCTGTCGGGCTGTCGAACAACCCTCCCACTACGACGAGGAACTGGTGCGGTATTAGTGACCGGTTGCACAGTCTGCTGTGGTTGTTCTACTTGTACTACAGGTTCATTGTTCGTCCCTCCCACTAATTCCTCTAAAACGATACTACTCATGGGTTTGTGATTCATTATATAGTCTTCCTCTAAGGATCTTGCATTGGTGCCAACAGTGACATCCCGATCCTTAGGACTATAAAATAAATAACCTTTTGTTCCCATGGGGTAGCCTATAAATAGCTTTACTTCTGTACGAGATTCTAACTTAGTCGCGTTCTTGTTCAGCACATGTGCTGGACAACCCCATATCTGAATGTGTCTCAGACTCGGTTTGTCCCCGATCCACAATTCTAAAGGGGTTTTAGGAACCGACTTAGAAGGTACTAAGTTCAGAAGATAAGCAGCTGTCTCTAAGGCATGTCCCCAAAACGACTTGGGTAAATCCGAATAACTCATCATCGATCTAACACTCTCTAAAAGAGTCCGGTTCCTTCTCTCTGCTACACCGTTCTGCTGGGGTGTGCCTGGTGCAGTTAACTGGGATTCTATCCCATTCTCTGATAAATATTCCCTGAATTCCCCAAGCAAGTATTCGCCACCATGATCTGATCGTAGTGACTTGATACTTTTATTATGTCGCTTCTCCGTTTTAGCTTTGTACTCTTTGAACTTATCAAAGCACTCAGACTTACGGCGCAACAAATAAACGTACCCATATCTAGAATAATCGTCAATGAAAGTGACGAAATACTCATAACCACCTCTTACTTGGATATTCATGGGTCCACATAAATCAGAGTGAACCAATCCTAACACTTCTTTAGCTCTATTCCCCTTTGCCTTGAAAGGCCTATTGGTCATTTTACCTTCCAAGCAGGATTCACAAACTGGAAATGGCTCCACTGCCAATGAGCCTAAAGGCCGGTCTACTACCAGTCTTTGAATCCTCCTCAAGTTAATATGACCTAATCTCAAGTGCCAAAGATATGTTTGGTTCAAACTAGAAGGTTCCTTTCTTTTATTAGAGGTAGAAGATGTGTTGTTCAATACCCTATGTTGTAGTTGCAGTGCAGGTTGACTAGGATTAATTATATACAAATTGTCTTGCAATGTACCAGAACATATAATCCGTTTATTCATCATAATAGAAACATTACGATCCAAACAAACATTATAACCATCCAAAGCAAGTTTAGAAACCGATATCAAATTCCTTCTAAAAGAAGGTACATAAAGACAATTGTTCAAAACTCAAAATCCTATCAGAACCAAAAGATAAATGAATAACTCCTACTGCAACTACTGCTACTTTCGTAGCATCTCCCATGAACACGTAGATCTCACCATCTCTAAGCATTCTGGATTGCTGGAACCCCTGTATAAAGTTACAAACATGATCAGTGGCTCCAGTATCTACACACCAAGTGATCGTAGATATAGCCGCTATAAATGTTTCTGTAACTAGAGAAAGAGACATACCAGTATTGTTTGACTTCTTAGGAAGAGGACAATCCTTTTTCCAGTGACCCGACTGCTTGCACCGGTAGCAGTTTCCCTTAGGCTTTTTCACACCACCTTGAACTCCCACTGCCTTCACAGCTTGCTGTGTTTGAGCCTTTTTCTTCTTCTTATTGCCTTTCAGCTTAGAGGAATAACCTTTCTCAGCCACATTCACTTGAACACTCTGGCGAAATAATCCTTCAGTTGCCTGAAGTTCTGTCAGCAGTTCCGCAAGACTATACTGCCTTTTGTTCATGTTGTAATTCAAGCGGAACTGCTCAAAACTCTTGGGCAAGCTCATAAGGACAATGTCAATCTGGGTTTCCCCTCAAGCTCAGCACCAAGGATCTCTATCTCATTCAGATGTGACATCATCTTGAGAACATGATCCCTTACAGGTGTACCTTCAGCCATCTGAGTGTTCATTAAAGCCTTCATGGCTACTTGCCTAGCAGCCCTATTCTGATCTCCAAAAAGTTCCTTGAGATTAAAGAGAATATCCGAAGCTAGCTCCGTCTCGTTCTGCCATTTCCGAAAAGTGCTCGTTTGCCCAAATCGGACATCGTATACAAAAGTTACGACCAAAACAGTGCAGCACCCCCGAAACCCTAATCGCAGCAGCGGAAGATCTCTGTTTCTTGCATCCCCGTTGATCAAACAATTACATACAAATTGTACAGATGAACCAGACTATTCTATTACATCAGATCATAATCTAAAACAATTACAAATTGAATTACAAGATTAAACTATCACGATCAACCCTCGTGATTTACAACAGCCACGATAAACCACGTGGAATCCAAACATAAAAGAATAATTAAAACACGACCATAATAGTGGACAACGACCTGCATCACAGAATCACTATATACATGCATATATAATCATGACATGGACTACATATCATAAATCGCAGAACCGCAACCTCGCTCTGATACCATTGTAGGAACAATCGGACCTTGGCCCTGCGTTTTATGATACTAATTAAAAGTTCGAACAGAATATTAACCTTAATCACTACGGCGCAAGCGATTCAAATCCACGTCTTCTACTGTATTCCTTGATTCTCCTTGGACGAAGTGTGGCCTTCGATCTCCCAAGGTGTGCCTCTCCTTAAAGCTCCGAAAACCCAAAACCCTAGATGTCTCCTTGAGAAAAACGTCTGCATCTCTCAAACTCTAGGATGAATTTGTTTTGGTGTGTCTCTTAGCTTTAGGAGAACGAGAATATATATAGGCTACAGCAGGGAACATGGACCATTAGGCCAGGCCTTCTAATGACATTCCGGGCCAGGCCCAATGTCATTAAATATTAATTCAATCCACTAAAGAATTAATATTTGCACTACCTTTCCTAATTCCGTAAATTAAGTATTTAATTCAGCTCCCATATTAATTGCTTATAAATTCCCCATGTTTAAGATATCGCATGTCCATTAATTAAATTAATTTCTGACAATTAATTTAATCAATATCTTTTATCCTTGATCATCCACTCAACCTTATAATTATGCAAGAACAAATCTGCCTGCAGGACTAAAGCATAATTATCTTTATGAGCTTTCAAGAGGACATCATCACCCGAATATATTTTTAAGACACGGTTTCCTTTTATAGTCAATATTCCACTCTGTATATAATGTCATTGCCCAATACATAAATTCGTAATTTAAAATAAATTACTTAATTTATGAGTCAACGCATGTGCATCAAATACAAGTGTCAATCACTATATCCGGATTAAGAACATAAGCATTAATAACATCATAGAATCTTAGTTCTTTATTGTCAGAATTAAAGAAACAATTATTCTACTATTTTGATCCCGTTCAATATACACAAAGTATACAAGTATTATTCAATAGTCGAGATAAACTATTTAAATATAATACTTCAGTCGTTCCAATGGTTTGTCTAACACCATTTAGACTGTGAACCTTTATTATATTATATAAGGAACTCGACAATCTAATCTTCTGCTATCCCATTTGATACTAGATTGTCTACAATATATAATATCCAGACAATGTGAAAACATGCATTCAAGATTCTCAAATAATTGTTATATACTTCAAATGAATATTTCAGTATAACCCTAAGAGTTGCTGCCCACTTGGGGTTGCGTACCCAGGATTTCATGAACGGGAAGCCATGTCTGGTCCCTAGGTTGATAGGTAACCATAGCATTGTTGAAGCCATTAGGCGTCTCGTGACCACTTTCTTGTTTTTTATTTTGGGGCTACACTTGAACAACCCCTTCAGAATCTCTATCACGTCAAAAGACAAGGGTTTCAACCACGTCAATATTTTCCACAATTCCCTCGACAAGGGTTTCAACCACGTCAATATTTTCCACCGGGGATGCACCCATGAGAGTGAGCCCTCCATGTCCAGCATGTGAGGCTTCAAGGTATGGGTGTTCCCCCGGATGTTGCACAATGACCATCATGTTGCAAGTCTCCTTCAAAAATTTTATCAGTATCTTTCTCTGGACCTTTGCTTCGGGCTTCTACTCTATCCCCACTTGCTTGTAATAATTATCCGGGATGCCTCCATCTATAAGTTGGACCTCCTTGCAGCCCTTCACTGCAGATCTTAAGGCCCTGCTATAACATTCCCAAGAGTCATCTTGGCATCCCCATACACACCCTACTCCATTCGGGGTTGGGAATTTCATAGATAGGTGGTAGATTAAGGTTATAACCCGCATGTCCCTAAGGATTGGTCTGCCCAGGATCCCGTTATAGGAGATGTCCTCGTTCACTATCATGAACTCTGCAACCTGAGTGGGAGCCAGTGGCTCTACCCCAAGGGTGATTGGCAGCCTTACCCTTCCAACAATTTGGACAGCTTTTCCCGTGAAACCATATAATTCATTATAGTAAGCCATCATGTCTTTGTCCGCCATTTTAATTCTCTGGTATGCACTGTAGGCCAGGATGTTGACGTAGCTTCCGTTCTCCACGAGAAGCCTTTGCACATTGACATTCCTGATCACGGCTGTTACTACAAAGGCATCGCTATGAGGATGGTGTACCGTGCGCGCATCCCCCTCAGTAAAGGTAATGTCCATGGTCTCCCTTTTAAACATTTTGGGAGGCCTCTCGGACAGGTGGCACACATTAGTTAAAGAGATACCGGGTATCTCCTCATAGAATTGCGTCCCTGGCGTCCCATGAAGGGTCCTCCGATGATCATTTGAACACTGCCTACCCGGGTGCTACGGTTGGCTCCCTGGTCATTAGCCTCCTGAGCTACAAATTATGTCAGGTATCCAGTTCTGATGAGGTCGTCTATGTGATCCTTGAGGTGCACTCATTCCATTGTGTCATGCCCATTCAGGTCGTGGAAAGCACAATATTTCCCCTGGTCTTTATTTCTAGGGGTCCCACTTCGAAAAGGCTTTCAGAAGAGCCTTGCCTTGTCTCCAACCTCAAAAATATGCTCTATGGAAGCTGTGAGAGGTGTATACTCATGGTACCTTGGATCCCTGGTTTTCCTCAGCGTTAGCCTTGATTTGTCGAAGCACTGCGTGCTGGTTGCATTCACAGTGATGGGTGAGGTTTTGCCATCTCGACTTGAGGGCTTCTCACCAGTAGGCCTTGTGTAGGGGTTCCTCTTATAGGTGTTCCTCCATTCTGGGCTGTAAGACCTATCCCTTTTGCTTTTCCAGTTGCTACAGCTTTCGGACTTCGACTCCTTCTTCAGCTTAGCAAGGGATTCCTCAATAACTTTATGGGGTTCTGCCCTAGCAAAGAAGTCAGCCAGGTTTTCAGGTTCCAGTCCCTGCAACTCCTTCTAGAAATCCGTTTCTGGCCTTACCCCTGCTATCGAGAAATTCTTCAGGGTTTCCTTCGATGTTGGTCTGACACGGGGCACCTCTGAGTTGAAGCGTTTGAAACACTCCCTCAGCGTCTCGTGTTGGAAGGTGGGGCATAAGTAATGGAAGGTTGGCTTTTGACTTCTTATCAGCCTTCACCTTCTCCAGGGCTTCCAGCAGCTCTTCCATCTTGCACTTATCGTCCCCATCATTGAGTGCAACCTCGTAATCTTCACCCAGGGGCTGCTCCTTATTTTTGCTCACTTCCTCATCATTATGCGACCCTGAGCTTTCCTCGTCATCATGGATCGAGATGACTTTCGACGGCCTCCGATTTTTATCTTTTGACCGAGCCTCAGACGCGGGCTTCTCTTGTCTTTCGCTGGGAGGAGCCCTGTGTTGCGACCCTTCAGGTTCATCCCGGTTAGGGACCTAGTTTCCATGCCTATGCTGCAAGTATTGCTCGGTCAGTTTCCTTCCCAGGAGGTCGAACACGCTTACACTGGCAGCCTGCGAGTGTTCTCCGTCGTCCATCTCGGGGTTAGCTTCTTTTTCAGGGTCGCCACCTTCTTTCCTGCCGTGTTCTCCATCAAAATTTAGCTTGGTGGGAGTCACCTTGCTAGCCTTTTTCGACCTTGATGATTTTCTTTTCAGGGAGGCAATTCCCGACTCATTTTCTTCATTTTTGCCTTCATCTCCTCGCGTGTTAATTCCCCGCTCGGAGCGACGCTATTGTCCTGCGTACCGCCCTCCGGCGTCTTGGAATTTTTTGGATTTTCGGGAATTTCTGATATCTCTCCTCTCTATGATCAGTAATGCCCTCCTTCTAGCGCTAAAGAGTGTTGTGAGAGGAATTGATACAACACCCCCAAAACCGTATAGCACAATTATAGGGATATTCGTTACAACTACGATAATCACGGCTAGCTCGTAGGGGCTACCGTTAACATAACCTAGAGAGAAACTACTGTGTTTTAGGGGCTGAGCTTGCAAAGTACGAAGCAAAGAGGCCGAAATTGTGGAATTCTGTCCCGCAGTTTCCCGGAAAATATGCAAGGTGCCTACATACCCTGTTTATAGGGATCAATCCCATGTAGTTTTTGAGATAAATACCATGAAAAAATAAGCTCTTATCCTCCTAAAAAATGGGAAGAAGAGTCCTTCTTGGAGTCTGCCTCCAATTCTGCCCAGGCGGCGGAAGCCCTGCCAAGTGCCAGCGGCATCCCCTAACTGCAGCCCCGTATGTAATGATCTATATTTTTTAAAATATTTTTATTAGTATTAAAAGTGATTTTCTTTAAAGAAAGGAATAAGTTTTAATATTTTATTCCAATTTAATGATGTTTCAAAGTTTTATATATTAAACCCCGGGGTATTGTGTTCTTGATATATGATTATATTTCTAAAAATGAGTTTCATATATTGTTTTTGAAAATTCTAGTTGCTTATTATGTGAATACATGTGTTACATGATTATGTGATATTGGTTGATTTGTTTGTCTAAGTACTTGTAATTATTTATGAATATTATGGGATTATTATATGAATTTTATGAATTTTGTGTTATTTGGTTTATTGAGTTCATATGTATTCGTATTTGCGAGTTTTCAATTTCTATACGAGCATGATAAAATATAATTTATTTGGATATCTTCATATTGATTTATGGATTGCTATGTGATTTTATAATCGATTTACGTATGAAATTGTGTATATTTGTATTTATTTATTGATTATTGTATTTTTTGTAAAACCGTCCACTCGTAACGGTGTAACGATTTTCCTTCCCCGGAGTTTCCGGAAAACTCACCTTTAGCCTAATTTGAATATTCCAGACATTTTTCGTGTACGGTTTTTCCCGGAGTCGGTACGGCGGAGTCTTGCGGGTATTTTAATTGTTAATAATTATCTGGTTGTCTCGATATACGTGAAAGCTAGATATTTTGATTATTATATTACTTTTTATCGAAATACGTGTGTTGTGAGATGAATTGATACAACACCCCAAGAACCGTTTATCACAATTATAGGATATTCGTTACAACTACGTAAAATACGGCTAGCTCTTAGGGGCTACCGTTAACATAAACTAAAGAAAAACAAATGAAAAACAAGTGTGTTTAGGGGATGAGCTCACAAAGGACCAAACAACGAGGCCGGAATCATGGTATTCCGTCCTGCAATTGCCCGGAAATGTACGTCACAAAGGTTACATGTGCCACTCTTTAGAGTGTAGAACTCGTGAGTTGATGAATCCGAATCCCCTTTGCAAGGTGCCTACATACCCTATTTATAGGGATCAAGCCCATGTAGTTCTTGATTTAGGACTCTGAATAGATAAGCTCTTATCCCCTCTAGTTTAGGATAAAACAACTTCCTCTTCTGGTCATCTAGCGGTATCCCACTCCAAGTACGTCACTTGAAGCCTTCATCTTGCATGATTATTCGAATTATTCATGAATTATCTCCATCGGTTGTAATTATCTCCGTAATAGATGTATTTATCCCCTAATTCGTAGATAAATAGCAGCTGATAGACTCCCAATATACTTCCAACTCGTCCTCCTAGAAACAAGGAAGAAGAGTCCTGCTTAGAGTCTTCCTGCCGCTCTGCCCAGGCGGCGGAAGCCCTGCCAGCGGCATCCCCTAACTGCAGTCCCGTAGCTGCAAGCCAGGATGCACTTAGTGGTAACCCCTAGCGGAGCTAACCCCCAAAGCGCTTCAGGTGCAACCCCATCCTGATGGCAGCCTCCATTATGCTTCCAGTGCAAGTCTGTACACCTTCATGTATGCCTTCAATGATTCACCCAGCCATTGTGACGCCCAATACCATTTACCAATTGACTCCAATAAGCCCCAGTAAAGCCCAAATAATATGATGGGCTATAAAATAAGCCCAGGGAGATTTTATGGCACAACAACTACCCCCTGGTTCCTTGAAGTATTAGATATGAGAGGAACCTAATAACGGTAACCCTCAATTATCCAGCTGCAAGCCCTCAAATCATGTTAGGGGTTAATCGTAAATTATTTCTAAGCTTACGTGGGCGTAGCCCGGAGTAAGAAACAAGAAACAATTAAGATATTCCTCCCACATAATTGTAATACCAAATACATTTTAATTTAATTTACTGCAACCACCGTAAGCCTCGAACATAATATCCCCAATTAATTAAAATTATCTCCAAAAATTGTATCCAAGCTCCCACAAATCCATTTCCGCCTTTTCAGTTTCCCGCGTGCGTCACGATAGCTTGTGATAAGGCGGATCCCAAAGATTTCAGCGTTTAATCTTCGAAATTCAAATTAATTTGAAAATAGCAACAAACCCCTACACACGTGGTGAAGCTGTAGAGTCCTGGTGCACCTATACCCCTTCTGCCAACCTCCTATACCTTGGGAAGCCCTGCATCATTAAAGCTGCCTCTGCGTCTCTCCATTCACAACGCGCCACCTGACGGGGCTGTTCCCCACTCCCCACTGCTATATATATATGCACATAAAGCCTCACTTATCTTTTCTTTAACTCCAAACTCTTCACTTTACTCTCCCTCTTTCAACCGAAGCACTCCCAAACCCAAGCCGCCCTTCTTCTCCGGCCTTCTCTTCTCCGTTTCCGTTTCCAACTTCCGATCAAAGGTATGCTCTCTTCGATCCCTCGTCTCTATTCATCCTTTACATTTGCACCATGTTTGCGGCTAAATGCTTATATGCCCCATGCTTGATTATCGTTTTTTTACTGTTCACCTGGGCATGCGTGCACACACCCACATTCGTCTTGCTTAAGGTTATTGTGCCAGATTAAACTGTTAATCTGTTCTGCATGCTTGTGTAATTGATTGTGTACACTTATTGCTCGAATGCGCACACACCACCGACTTTAATCAACTCCGATTAAGCTTTGTTTGTTTCCCGATTGTGTTATGGCCTTTGGTATTGTTATAACGCTGTGCCGATTCGAAGCCCTAATTGGAACCCTAGACAACAAACCCTAGATCCCCAATTGGCCTTGGGGGGAAACCCCTCTTTCGCGGTCGGCACCCCCTTTCGTGTCTCTTTCCTTTCCTTGAATGTGTTATTTGTGTGTTGTATCTGACTGGCTAGTAGTTTAGGATTGAGATTGAATATTGATTGTTGTGGTTGAGGTTAGGGTTAGAATTGTGCTTCCCGCTCTGGATACCTTGCTAGGCTTCCCGTTGATAGGCGGAGAAGACGAACCGTCATCGGTAGCCCATACCATTCCCCTTTCAGGGAGACTGTCCCCTTGTACCTTGGGGCTCCGACTAGAGCCTTTCCATTCCTACTTCACACCCGCAGATCTTCACCTTCGCATCCCAGCTTTCCATAGACCCTTTCCTCTTGTAGATGTCTCAAGAATCCATGTCATCTCAATCCTCCCAATCAGCCAACAGCAAGGCTCCCGTTGTCGTGGTTGACACGGGGTCTTCTCCTAGTCCGGATCTTCATTTGTTCATCCGAGCCTTGGGGTTAGCTCCAGGACCCGTTCCAAGCGCGGTTCAGTGGTGAAGGAGCTTAATTGGACCACCTTTGAGTCTAGCAAAGCGTACGGGACCCCAGATGCCCGAGTGGACGCTGCTGCTGAAGCCTTCGAGGGAAGCCCCGAAGAGGTTGAACGGGAGGCCGAGGCTTCCGTGGAGGTAATCGAGCCTCCAGCTGTAGTCCTGGCCTGCGAGTACATGGACTCTATCATGACTCCTGCTAGGCTACAGTCCCTCCTGAAGTCCTGCAACCCCGGTTGCACTTTGGTGATCCCAAAACCTGAAGAGAGGTGTCACCGCTTCGACACCCTCAAGCCGGACACCAACTACCCCAACACCGTGCTCTCCTCCCAATTCTTCAAGCTGGGCCTGTCTCTCCCCCTTCATCCCTTCATCCTGTATATTCTGGACTTCTACGAGGTCTCCCCCATGCAGCTCACCCCCAACTTCTACCGCATGGCGGTTTGTCTCTACATCCTTTTTGACATCCATCATGGGGTGAGGATGTCAGCCTTGGAGCTGGACTGGTTTTTTCAGCTGAAGCTCACTGGGAGGACCCCAGGGTTCTTCTACCTCACCACCTGGAATACCCACCACGGGATAGGTATCAAGGGTAACCGCCAATCGATGTCGGATTGGCAAAAGCTCTTCCTTTACTGCTATGACTGCCCAGTCTACAGGAAGGACTTCAACCTCTCCCCCAGTAAGGCAGCTTTCTCCTTTGTTCGTTGTGGGTTTGTTTTAGGTTTCCCGTTTAGTCTTCCTTATATTTCTATTTGTTGTAGACATGCCAGTGCAGACCCCTCTGGCGAGAGAGTCTCTTGAAAGGGCCCAACACGTGCTGGGGCTTTCCACCAAGCTAGGTGATGGCTCCAGCCTGCTTACTCTAGAGAATCTGGAGAGGCTCGCTTTCTCCACTACGATAGTGGATGCGTCCCCCGTTGATGAGGGGGGTGCAGGTGTGGAGGTGACGGGAAACCCAG
The DNA here is from genome assembly GCF_001625215.2 of Daucus carota subsp. sativus. NCBI lineage: Eukaryota > Viridiplantae > Streptophyta > Magnoliopsida > Apiales > Apiaceae > Daucus > Daucus carota. The sequence continues at coordinate 830,690 of NC_030384.2, read as the reverse complement.
GTTTCTTCTTACCTTCTGACCTTTTACTTGTCTTTGATGCTATGTGTCTTATGAATGTCATGCAATATATCATGCCTGCTTCGTAGTTTTTACTTCGTCTATTATGCTCGCATCTCGTTGCATCCTTGCTGATAATTGTGTAGTTTCTGATTATTCCTCTTGTCTCCATTTGCAAATATGGCTTCCAATATTCCCTCATTCGTCAAGAGATCCACCAAGTACGAGGATCTGTTCGGGGAGGCTTACGGCTCCCAGGCTCCTGTCTCTGCAAAGCCGATCTCTCAGCTGCCTACTCCTTCCTTGGAGCAGAAGAGGGCCTCCTCAGGGGGTCGTAAGAGGGACCCCTCCAAGACTGCGGAGGTTGGTTCTTCGGCTGAAGCCCGCACGAGTAAGAACCCCAGGTTAACACTGGCACGCAGCTCCCCCGCTTCCTCTCCCTCTCAAGACTCAGCTTTATCAGCGGATGCTGGGCGACCAAATCCCTGAGGCCACCATTCGGGAGTGGGACAGACTCTTAATAACCGAGGCTACCCGCGATAAGGTGGTGGCCATCGCTAAGAGTCTGTTCCTCGACCTGAAAATGGGCGAGCATGTCGTTGACACTGCTCGGGTCAATGAGACTAGGACGGCGGACCTGAAGCAGGCTAAGGTCGACCTGGCTTCCGCTGTAAAGGACATGGACCTTCTGCGAAAGGCCAATCAGGAGCTGAAGGAGGTGGAAGCCAAGGTTCTCAAGGAGAGGAGGAAGGAGGACGCGGTGAGGTGTTCCTTGGAGGAGGAGGCCGATGGCCTTGGGAAGATGGTCAAAAGACTGGAGGGCCAAGTGAAGGAGCTGCAGGAGGCTGCCGTCGCCCTCGGGCGACGAGGAAAGAGCGGTAGGCCGCCGTATTCGAGGCCGAGGTCGCCGCAGGGGTCAAGGACTGCGTTAAGTCAGCTTATCGCTTTTTTCCTGACAATGAATGGGCAAAGCTCGGCTCTGACGCAGCTCTCGCCCTTGAGGAGGCTAAAGTAGAGGATGCCGTTGGCTCCGAGAAGGCTGGGGGGACGTTGAGAAAGTTCCTTCAAACCCCCTCGGAGAAGAGGCTGTTTCCGGGGACCAGTTGGAGGCCGTAGAGGTTCTAGCTTCGGGTCCCAGTGCATCAGCCACGGAGAAGCCCCAATGGAAGCCCTTCCTCAGAGCACACCTCCTTCAAAGCAGCCGGCGGCTACCGAAGCCCAGAAGTCCTCCTCTCTCCCGGCTGGATCCTGATTACTTCCTCCCCAGTGTTTTCATCAAACCTTTAATTTTAACTATGAATTTGTGTGTGGCGCTTGTCGTCATGAATTGAATATTTTTGGATGAGGGTGCGGGCACCTCAGAATGCTCGGCAAAATATTTTAATAATGCAAGGGCCTCCGCCTGTTGGTGTGGGGAGGAATTTCCTTTGCAGTATATTTTTATTTTTATATAGCTGCTTTACTCCTTCCTCATTTGCCTTGTATGATTTTTTTGTATTTCTTTTGATGTTTTATGTACTCGCCGTCTAATCCTTCCATGCAGGTTGAAAGAATGAGGGTAAGGGGTAACCCTTATGTTAAGAATGTGGTAAGTTCAATTTTTGGGGATTGCGACCCTTGAGACTTTGTTCTTCGGGGTTGTTTCCCTACTCGAAATATACATATCTGTGATCCCATTAGCTTCTCGATATTAATCTTTCCTTGTAATAATCCAGACAAGCACATATAATTCTGAGTTTACGCGTAAGCTAGGCATCAGGGCTTCGCGCGTAATCCCCAAGTATGAGCCTTGAGAGATAGACTTGAGCGTAAGCCTTGAAGCAAGCCCTAAGTATAACCTTTAAAGTAATCCCCAAGGTAAGCCTCGAGACAACTCCAAAAAGTAAGCCTTGGAGTAATTCCACAAATTAAGCCTTGAAATAACTCCACAAAGTAAGCCTTGAAATAATTCCACGAAGTAAGCCTTGACGGAATTCCACCAATTAAGTTCTGATACACTTCAAACCTGGAAGGACTTTGATAAACCCAATTCCTCGAAAGGCTTGGATAAGCCCAAACCTCGAAAGGCTTTGATAAGCCCAAACCTCGAAAGGCTTTGATAAGCCCAAACCTCGAAAGGCTTTGATAAGCCCAAACCTCGAAAGTGATAAGCCCAAACCTCGAAAGGCTTTCAAAAGCCCAATTCCTCGAAAGGCTTTGATAAGCCCATTTCCTCAAAGGGCTTTGATAAGCCCATTTCCTCGAAAGGCTTGGATAAGCCGAATTCCTCGAAAGGCTTTGAGAAGCCCATTTCCTCGAAAGGCTTTGATAAGCCCATTTGCTCGAAAGGCTTTGATAAGCCCATTTCCTTGAAAGTCTTTGATAAGCCCATTTCCTCGGAAGGCTTTGATAAGCCCAATTCCTCAAAAGGCTTTGATAAGCCCATTTCCTCGAAAGGCTTTGATAAGCCCATTTCCTCGAAAGGCTTTGATAAGCCCATTTCCTCGAAAGGCTTTGATAAGCCCAATTCCTCGATAGGCTTTGATAAGCCCATTTCCCCGAAAGGGTTTGATAAGCCAATTTCCTCGAAAGGCTTTGATAAGCCAATTTCCTCGAAAGGCTTTGATAAGCCCACTTCCCTTGGAAGCTTTGGTAAGCTTCCCTTCCAGCGAGTGCAGCCGAGTTGTTGGGTTGTACTTTTCACTTTTTAATATTTCCGATTTCCAAGCGCAAGTAAGTTCTAAGTTTTTGTATTTTAAGCCAAGTAATATTAATGATATGCCCACTACCCCCCGAGTTCTTTAGCATAATTACAATTATGGTGGAGAACTATATGCAATTGAAGCCCTAATTACTTTTAAAGCATACGTGAAGCATTCAATTAACAATCATAGTAAGCAGGCAAGCATATACAAGTTCGTAACGGAAAACTGCGAGATTTTATTGAAGCAAGTTTCAACTGAGCCGTATCCCTTACTTCTTCAATCAGGTCTACGTAAAGCCTATGGTTGACTTCATTATTCTCAGGGTCATAGTTATCCCTTCGAAAAGACCCTGCTCCAACTTCCACGGGATCCATGGCTTCACACCCGTACGTTAGGGTGAACGGGGTTTCGCCGGTGGTAGACCTCGGAGTGGTATTGTAAGACCACAACACCATTGAAAGTTCTTCTAGACAACAACCCTTTTTCTCTTCTAGTTTGGCTTTCAGGGTGTGCTTGATAATTTTGTTTACGGCCTCCGTTTGACCATTACTCTGAGGATGGCATACCGCGGAAAACCCTTTCTTTAGGCCAACGTGTTCACAGAAATTTATCATCTCATTGCTATCGAACTGCTTCCCATTGTCTGATATGAGCTTATAGGGAACCTCGTATCGACAGACGATTTCTCGATAAACGAAGGCCACCAGCTTCCTTGTAGTGATGGAAGCCAGGGGTTCGGCTTCAGCCCATTTAGTGAAGTAATCGACAGCCACAACTGCATATTTCACCCCTCCTTTTCCTTTGGGTAATTCACCAATCAAATCTATACCCCAAACGGCAAACGGCTAGGGGCTTGTCAAGGTCTTTAGGGGTACTGCTGGATTTTTATTTGTGTTGGAGAACCTTTGGCAGCTGTCACAGGCCTTGGTGAAGGCATGAGCGTCTTTGTGGAGGGTAGGCCACTAGTAGCCTTGACGGAGAATTTTTTGAGCGAGGGAGGCACCCCCCGAGTGATTCCCACAAATTCCTTCATGTACCTCGCGCATAATGTATTCACATCTTACCCCAGCAACACACCTGAGGAGGGGTCGATTGAACCCTCTTTTGTTGAGAACTCCATCATAGATTACATACTGGACTGCTCTGTATCTCGATTTTCTAGCCTTATCCTTGTCTGAAGGCAGGGTTCCGTTGGCTATGTATTCCTGAATTGGGGTTGTCCAAGGTCAGATTCCTCAACCTCAACGTCCAGGACTTCAATTTTGGGAATGTTGGGCTGAGTACTGGATTTCGAGGGGGATCACCTCAAGCATATGTGCATCCTTCTGAGAGCCTAACTTGGACAGGGCGTCTGCATCTGTATTCTCAGACCTTGGTATTTGCTCTAGCTTGATTTCCCTGAATTGACCAATTAACTCTTGTGCATATCGCATGTAGAGATCAGTGCGGGGACCCCTAGCTTGGAAGCCTCCCCGGATGTGCCAGACTACCAACATCGAATCACTGTAAACATTCATATTTTCCACCCTCATCTCCAAGGCTAGCTTCAGCCCCGCTATTAGGGCTTCATACTCCGCGTCATTGTTGGTGGCTTTAAAGTCGAAGTGAATGGAGCTTTGCAGCTTATGGCCTTCCGGGCTAACTAGGACAATGCCAGCCCCGGCCCCATTTCTATTGACAGCCCCATCGACGTACAAGTTCCACCAAGGAGAATAATTCTCGGGTATGGCTATTGGAGACTCGGGTTCAGACATACATTCCATCCCTTCAACTTCAAAAGTGGGTGGAAATTCCAGGATGAAGTCAGCTAACGCTTGCCCCCTGATGGCGGTTCTTGGCTTGTACTCTATATCAAATTGGCCTAGCTCGACTACCCATTTCATGATTCTCCCAGAGGCTTCCGGCTTGTGTAAGACTTGTTTGAGAGGAAAGGATGTTCGCACTTCAATCTTGTGAGCCTGGAAGTAAGGCCTCAATTTACGGGAAGCCAAATTCAATGCGTAGGCTAACTTTTCCATGTTCAAGTATCGGGATTCAACATCAAGTAGCCTTTTGCTCACATAGTATACCGGCTGCTAGGCTTGCTCTTCCTCCTTGATCAGGACGGCGCTAATCGAGAATTCCGATACCCCTAGGTAAAGAATTAAGGTTTCATCCCCTGTTGGTTTTGCCAACAACGGCGGGCTTCCGAGTTGCTCTTTCAGCTTTAGGAAGGCAGCCTCGCATTATGTCTTTCATTCAAATTTTTGCCCCTTTTTTATGGCTGCAAAGAACTCTTTACATTTGTCTGAGGACTTCGAGATAAACCGGTATATGGCGGCAACCCAACCTCTAAGGCATTGCACCTCTTTTACATTTCTAGGCGACCTCATTTCAATTAAGGCCTTGATCTTCGCAGGGTTAGCTTCGATTCCCATGTGATTGACAATGAAGCCCATGAACTTGCCAGATTCAACCCCAAATACGCATTTTTTGGGATTCAACTTCATCCTGTAATCCCTTAGTATGTCGAACATCTCTGATAAGTGTGTCACATGATCAAAAGTTTCTTTTGATTTGACCAGCATATCATCCACATATACTTCCATTGTTTTCCCGATCTGGTCCTTAAACATCTTGTTGACCAGCCTTTGATAAGTAGCCCCAGCATTCAACAAACCGAACGGCATCCTAATATAGCAATAGAGACCCCTGTCAGTGATAAAGGAGGTATGTTCCTGATCTGGCTCGAACATGGGGATTTTGTTGTAGCCCGAGTAGGCGTCCATGAAGCTTAACAGTGCATGCCCTGTAGTGGAATCCACCAATTGCTCAATTCGAGGAAGCGGGAAGCTGTCCTTAGGGCAAGCCTTGTTCGGATCAATAAAGTCTATGCATGTTCTCCACTTTCCGTTAGGTTTCTTCACCAACACCGGGTTTGCTATCCATGCAGGATAGAAAGCCTCTTTTACTAGGCGTGCCTTCAACAATCGGTCTACTTCTTCTTGAAGAGCGGTAGCCCTTTCCCCACTAATTGGCCTTCTCTTCTGTCTGACTCCTTTCTGTGTGGGTCAATATTGAGGTGGTGGCACATGACTTCTGGGTCAATCCCGATCATATCCGAACGGTCCCAAGCAAAGACGTCCAGATTATTCTTTAAGAATGCGGCCAGGGTTTCCCTTAGGTCCGGCCCAAATTGCTCCCTAATTTTTAATTCTTTAGAGGGGTCGGACTCATCCACCAAGATGGACAGGGTATCCCCAGCTGCTCCAGTCTTCACCTGAGTTTCCGGCATCCTTAGGTCGAGGTCGATCTCAACGGTAACCTCTTTATTGCTACCCTCTTGGGGTTGCGTATCCAGGATTTCATGGACGGGAGGCCATGTCTGGTTTCCAAGCTGATTGGTTACCATAGCACTGTTGAAGTCACTAGGTGCCTCGCACATATTTTCTTGCTTTATATTTTGGGGCTGCTTTCGACTAGCCCTTTTAGAATCACTGTCATTAACATCTTCCACGATCCCTTCAACCAGGGTTTCTGCTGTATTAACATTTTCCACCAGGGGTGTATGCATGAGAGTGAGCCCTCCATGCACGGCATGTGAGGCTTCCAGGTATGGGTCTTCCCCCGGATGTTGCATAATGACCACCATGTTACAAGTCTCTTTCACAAACTTTATTAGAATTTTTCCCTGGGCCTTAGTTTCGGGTTCCTCCTCTATCTCCACTTGCTTGTAATAGCTTTCTGGGATGTCTCCATCCATTAGCTAGACCTCTATGTAGGCCTTCACTGCAGATTTCAAGGCCCTGCTATAGCATTCCCGGTAGTCAGCCTGACATCCTCGCACACAACCTACCCCATTAGGGGTTAGGAACTTCATTGATAAGTTGGTGAATCGAGGTTATGATCCGCATGTCTCGAAAGATAGGTCTGCCTAGGATCCCGTATAGGAGATGTCCTCATTCACTATCATGAACTCTGCAACTTGAGTGGTAGCCAGTGGTTCTACTCCAAGGGTGATTGGGAGCCTTAAACTTCCAACAATTAGGACAACATTTCCTGTGAAACCATATAATTCATTATAGCAGGCCATCATATCTTTGTCTTTCATTTTCATTCTTTCGTATGCACTGTAGGCCAGGATGTTGACAGAGCTTCTGTTATCGACAAGAATCCTGTGCACATTGACATTTCCAATCACGGCTGTTGCCACCAGGGCATCGCTATGAGGATGGTGTACTGCGCGCGCATCCCCCTCAATAAAGGTAATGTCCATGGTCTCCCCTTTGAACATCTTGGGAGGTCTTTCAGACAGATGGCACACATTGGTTAAGAGCGACCCTCGGGCTTTCCATACATATCTCCCCATAGCACTGCGTCCCTGGCCTCCCACGAAGGGTCCTCCGATGATTGTTCGCACACTACCAGCCCGAGTGTTACGGTTGGCTCCCTGGTCATTTGCCCTTTCGGCCTTCTTCTCCTTATACTTTTTAGCCTCTTGGGCTATGAATTCCGTCAGGTATCCAGTTCCGATAAGGTCTCCTATGTGATACTTGAGGTTTACGCATTCCGCCGTGTCATGCCCATTCATTTCATGGAAAGCACAATACTTCCCCTGGTCTTTCTTTTCCAGGGGGTCCGCTTCGAAAAGGCTTTCTGAAGAGCCTAGCCTTGTCCCCAACCTCGAAGATATGTTCTAAGGAGGCTGTGAGAGGCGTATACTCATGGTATCTTGGTTCCCTGGTCTTCGTCATCGTTAGCCTTGACTTGTCGAAGCCCTGCGTGCTGGTTGTATTCACAGTAATAGGTGAAGTCTTGCCATCTCGGCTTGAAGCCCTCTCACCTGTAGGCCTCACGTAGGGATTCCTCTTATAGGTGCTCCTCCTTTCTGGGATGTAAGACCTATCCCTCTTGTTTTTCCAGCTGCTACGGCTTTCAGCCTTCGGCTCCTTCTTCAGCTTAGCTAGAGATTCTTCAATCAGCTTATGGGGTTCCGCCCTAGCAAAGAAGTCAGCCAGGGTTTCGGGATCCCGCCCTTGCAACTCTTTCCAAAAGTCTGTTCCCGGCCTTACCCCTGCTATCAAGAAATTCTTCAGGGTTTCCTTCGATGTTGGCCTGACACGGGGCAGCTCTGAGTTGAAGCGTTTGAAATATTCTCTTAATGTTTCGTGTTTCTTCTGCTTAATATTAGCCAGTGTCTTGGCAAGTCGGGCATAAGTAACGGAAGCCCTAAATTGTCCCACAAACAGCTCAATCATTTTCTTCCAAGAGCGGATAGAATTAGCATTAAGCCTCTTGAACCAGTGGTGAGCGTCATCCCTGAGGGTTGCAGCCATTAAGCGACATTTTGTGAGGTCTGGAATCTGGTAGACCTCCATCTCCGTGTCAGACCGGCTAAGATACTCCATGGGATCCGTGGTCCCGTTGAATCACAGGTCGCCAATCCCCCGGTAGATACGTGGTAGGGGTGACTCCCTAACCCTTTTAGTGAAGGGTGATTTGATGGTAAGCTCGGCTTTCGACTTCTTATCGGCCTTTACTTTCTTTAGGGCTTCCAACAACTCTTCCATCTTGCACTTATCATCCCCATCATTAAGTGCAACCTCATAGTGCGACCCTGAGCTTTCTTCATCATCATGAATGGAGATAACTTTTGACGGCCTTTGGTTTTTGTCCTTTGACCAAGCTTCAGACACGGGCTTCTCCTGTCTTTGGCTGGGAAGAGCCCTGCGTTGCGAGCCTTCAGGTTCATCCCCGTTAGGGGCCTTGTTGCCAATCCTGTGCCGCAAGTCTTGCTCGGTCAGTTTCCTTCCAAGGCAGTCGAATACACTAGCATCCTGTGAGTGATCTCCATCATCCATCTCGGGGTTAGCTACATTCTCAGGGTTGTTATGGTTATACTGAAATATTCGTTTGAAGTATATAACAATTATTTGAGAATCTTGAATGCATGTTTTCACATTGCCTGTACATTATATATTGTAGACAATCTAGTATCAAATGGGATAGCAGAAGATTAGATTGTCGAGTTCCTTATATAATATAATAAAGGTTCACAGTCCAAATGGTGTTAGGCAAACCATTGGAACGACTGAAGTATTATTTGGAGATAGTTTATCTTGACTATTGAATAATATTTATATACTTTGTGTATATTGAACGAGATCAAAATAGTAGAATAATTGTTTCTTTAATTCTGACAATAAGAACTAAGATTCTACGATGATATTATTGCTTAGGTTCTTAATCCAGATATAGTGATTGACACTTGAATTTAATGCACATGCCTTGATTTATACGTTAAGTAATTTATTTTAAATTACGAATTTATGTATTGGGCAATGACATTATATACAGAGTGGGATATTGACTATAAAAGGAAACCATGTCCGAAAAATGTATTCGGGTGATGATGTCCTCTTGAAAGCTCATAAAGATAATTGTGCTTTAGTCCAGCAGGCAGATTTGTTTTTGCATAATTATAAGGTTTAGTGGATGATCAAGGATAAAAGATATTGATTAAATTATTGTCAGAAATTAATTTAATTAATGGACATGCGATATCTTAAACATGGGGAATTTATAAGCAATTAATATGGGAGCCGAATTAAATAATTAATATACGGAATTAGGAAAGGTAGTGCAAATATTAATTCTTTAGTGGATTGAATTAATATTTAATGACATTGGGCCGGGCCCGGAATGTCATTGGAAGGCCTGACCTAATGATCCATGATCCCTACTGTAGCCTATATATATATATTCTCGTTCTCCTAAAGCTAAAAGATACACCAAAATGAATTCATCCTCGAGTTTGAGAGAGGCAGACGTTTTTCTCAAGAACACAGCTAGGGTTTTGGGTTTTCGGAGCTTTAAGGAGAGGCACACCTAGGGAGATCGAAGGCCACACTTCGTCGAAGGAGAATTGGGGAATACAGTAGAAGACGTGGATTTGAATCGCTTGCGCCGTAGCGATCAAGGTTAATATTCTGTTCGAACTTTTAATTAGTATCATAAAACGCAGGCCAAGGTCTGATTGTTCCTAGAATGGCATTAGAGCGAGGTTCCGGTTCTGTGTTTTATGATATGTAGTCCATGTCATGATTATATATGCATGTATATAGTAGTTCTGTGATGCAGGTTGTTATCCACTATTATGGCCGTGTTTTAATTCTGTTATGTTTGGATTCCACGTGGTTTATCGTGGCCGTTGTAAATCACGAGGGGTGATCGTGATAGTTTAATCTTGTAATTCAATTTGTAATTGTTTTAGATTATGATCTGATATAATAGGATAGGCTGGTTCGTCTATACAATTTGTATGTAATTGTTTGATCAACGGAGCTGCAAGAGACAGAGATCTTCCGCTGCTGCGATCTGTTTTCAAGGGTGCTGCACGGTTTTGGCCGTAACGTTTGCATACGATGTCCGATATGGGCGAACGAGCACTTTTCGGAGACGGTAGATACGTAGCTATTTTTCGGAATTTTTCAAGGCATTCTGAGGCCGTTTAGGGCTTACAGTAGCCCCTCAAGGTGAAAACCCATCAAGGCTTTCAAGGCCGAAGGCTTATCAGGGCTTTCGAGTTCAAAGCCTATCCAGGCTCACAAGGCTAACTTGGTGGAATTATTACAAAGCTAACTTGGTGGAGTTATTACATGGCTAACTTGGTGGAATTGCTATGAGGCTTACTTTGTGAAGTTATCTCGGAGCTTACACTTGGAGATTATTCTAAAGGCTTACACCTGGAGATCATTTTAAGGTTCACGTCCAATGATGTCCCTAGATTCTCACACCTGGGGCTTACATCTTAAATCTCGACGCTAATCTTACATGTGAGATCAGATTCAACTATGCTTAAATGGATTATTACAAGGAAAGACTAAATGCTTCTATATACGCTATCGGGGAGTTAACACAAACACATACATCAACATGCATTCTCAAGTAAAGAAACAACCCCGAAGAACAAAGTCTCAAGGGTCGCGACCCCCAGAGGTTGAACGATGTATACACTTTCGATACAAGGGTTACCCCTGTACTCGTTCTTTCTACCTGCGTGAAAGAGTTAGGCGACAAACAGAACAATATTAAAGGGAACGCAAGAAAAATCATACAAGACAAAGGAATGAAGAAGTGAAAGCAATTACATAGAAAATAAACTACAAGGGAAATTCCTCCCCACACCAACAGGGGGAGGCCCTTGTAGTATTAAAAGTATTTTGCGAGACTTTCGGAGGAGTCCGCACCCTCATCAAAATAACAATTCATGACGACAAGCGCCAAGCAAAAATATTCGTAATTAAAAGGGGTTGATTAAGCACGGGGAAGGAAGGGTCAAGAAGCAGCTGGAGAGGAGGAGGCCTTGGGGACTTCATCAGTTGCCAGGGCGTCCGAAGGGATTGCGTTCTGGGAGGGAGCCACAACTAGGGCCTCCACCTGGGCCACCACATTAAGTTCCAGAAGGGATGCCTTCTCAGCCTCCTGTCGGTCCTCAACCTCAGTTTCACCCTCAGGGGTACCCCAAGAACTTCCTTGGCGCCGGCTTCGGCTTTCCCAGAGCTGGTGGCGTCTTCAACTTTTGCCTCCTCAAGGGCGAGAGCAGCATCAGGCCCCAACTTGGCCTAGTCATTATCAGGGAAGAAGCGATAAGCGGACTTAACGCAATCTTTGACCCCTGCGGCAACCCCTGCCTCGAAAATGGCGACCTCCCACTCTTTCCTTATCGCCCTCGCGGCGACGGCAGCCTCCTGCAACTCTTTCACCTGGCCCTCCAGCCTCTTCACCATCTTCCCGAGGCCGTCTGTCTCCTCCTCCAAGGAACGCCTCACGGCATCCTCCTTCCTCCGCTCCTCACGAACCCTGGCTTCCACCTCCTTCAACTCCTGGTTGGCTTTCCGCAGGAGATCCCTGTCCATGACGGCGGAAGCTAGGTCCACTTTGGCCTGCTTCAGGTCCGCCCTCATCGTCTCATTGACCCTAGCAGTATCAGCGACGTGCTCGCCCATTTTCAGGTCGAGGAACAGACTCTTAGCATTGGCCATAACCTTATCACGGGTGGCCACAACTATCGAGAGTTTGTCCCACTCCCGAATGGTGGCCTCAGGGATCTGATCGCTCAGCATCCGCTGATAAAGCTGGGTCTTTTGAGAGGATGAGGAATCGGGGGAGTTGCAGGCCAGGGTTAACCTGGGCTTCTTGCTTGTGCGGGCTTCTGCGGATGATCCCGCTTCCGCCGTCTTGGAAGGATCCCTCTTGCGGCTCCCGGAAGAGGCCTTCTTCTGCTCCAAGGAAGGAGGAGGCAGCGGGGAGACTGGCTTTGCAGGAATAGGAGCCTGGGAGCCGGAGGCCTCTCCGAAGAGGTCCTCGTACTTGGTGGAGCGCTTGACAAATCTGGGGATGTTGGCAGCCATATCTGTAGAAGGAAACAAGGAGAAACAATCAGATACTATCCGGTTATGTACAGAAATATGGGAGGATGCAAGCATAGCAGATGATGTAAAGGTTACAAGGCATGCGTGACATATCTAACAGGAAATCTATAAAGCAAATATCATATAAGGAAAATAAGCTCAAGGGTGCAAGCTAGGAGGAAACTTGGGCTTCCCGTCGCCTCCACATCTGCACCCCCCTCGTCAACGGGGGATGCATCTACCACCGTAGTGGAAAAACCGAGCCTCTCCAGATTTTCTGGAGTAAGCAGGCTGGAGCCATCACCTAGCTTGGTGGATAGCCCCAACACGTGCTTGGCCCTCTCAAGGGACTCTCCAGCCAAAGGGGTCTGCACTGGCATGTCTACAACAAATACAAGCATAAGGAAACTAAACGGGAACCCTAAAGGGCCAAACCAGACGATGGACAAGGGAAAAGCTGGCTTACTGGGAGAGAGATTGAAGTCCTTTCTGTAGACTGGGCAGTCGTAGCAGTAAAGGAAGAGCTTCTGCCAGTCTGACATCGACTGACGGTTGCCCTTGATGCCCTTCTTGTGATGGGTGTTCCAGGCAGTGAGATAGAAGAACCCGGGGGTCCTGCCAGTGAGTTTCAGCTGGAAGAACCAACCCAACTCCAAGGCAGACATCCTCACCCCATGATGGATATCGTAGAGGATGTAGAGGCAGACCGCCATGCGGTAGGAGTTGGGGGTAAGCTGCATGGGGGAGACCTCATAAAAATCCAAGACCTCCAGAATGAAAGGATGGAGGGGAGAGACAAGCCCAGCCTGAAGAACTGGGCGGAAAGCACGGCTTTGGGGTAGCCAGTGCCCGGCTTGAGGGTGTCAAAGCGGTGACACCTCTCTCCTGGCTTCGGGATCCCCAAGGTGCAGCCAGTGTTGCAGGATTCTAGGAGGGACTGCAGCCTAGCAGGAGTCATGATGGAGTCCATATGCTCACAGGCTAGAACCACAGCTGGAGGCTCCACCACTTCAACGGAAGCCTCAACTTCCCGTTCAACCTCCACGGGGCTCCCATCTAGGGCCTCAGCAGCAGTAACCAGCGGAAGGCCTGGGGTCCCGTCCCCTTGGCTAGACTCAGAGGTGGTCCAGTTGAGCTTCTTAACCACCAAGTTGTGCCTGGAGCGAGTCCTGGAGCTAACTCCTAGGCTTGGTCGAGTAGGCTGAAGGTCCAGGCTAAGGGAAGATCCCGTGTCAACCACGACAACGGGAGCCTTGCTTGTAGCAGACTGAGAGGAGTGTGATGACATAGATCCTTGAGACATCTACAAGAGGAAAGGATGGATTAACAAGGGACACAACATGTTGTGAAGGGGTTGAAAGAAAGAAAAAAGAGAAGGAAAAAGGGTCTGCCAAAGGCTGGGCTGCAAAGGTGGAGCCCTACGGGTGCGAAGAAGGAGTGAAAAGGTTTCAGTTGGAGCCCTAAAGTATATGGGAGCTACATCCCCCACAGGAAGCAGCACAGGCCACGGATGACGGTTCATCTTCTTCGGGAAGCCCAACAAGGGGCCCGGAGCGGGAAGCCTAACCCTAACCCCAACCGCAACAGTCAACATCCAATAATTACCATAGGCTACAATCTAAAGCAAGTACAACGCAGCAAATCACACAACAAAACATCCAAAGCGGACAAAGGGCATGAAAAGGGGTTCGATTGTAAAAGAGGGGTTCCCCCTGGAGGCGATTGGGAACCTAGGGTTTACAATCTAGGGCTACGATCATGGCTTCAAAACAACGCAACAACACCGAGGGCGATAACCCAGTCGGGAAGCAAACAGGGCCTAATCGAAGTCGATTGAAGCCGGTGGTGTGTGCATATTCAACAGATTGATGTGTGCAATCGATTATACAAACATGCAGAGCAAATTAGCAGTTCAATCGGGCATAATGACATCAAACGAGGCGAATGTGGGTGTGTGCACGCATGCCGAGGTGAACAATTAAAAAGCAGAAAAGAGACAAACAGGCATGGATCATATAAACATTTAGTTGCAGACATGGTGAAAATGCGATAAGAAAAAACGAAGACGAAAGTAAAGAGGCATACCTTTGGTTGGGAGTCGGTGAGAGTCGGAGAAGAAAACGCCGGAGAGGAAGGGCAAGTTGCGCCTGGAAGTGCTTCGGTCGGAAGAGAGAGTGTGAAGTGAAGTGTTTAAGAGATAAAAGAAAAGTGGAACAAGGCTGTTTGTAGGTGTATATATAGCAGTGGGAAGTGGGGAACAGCTACGCCAGGTGGCGTGCCGTGACTGGCTTGGCGTGGAGATGGCTTTGATGATGCAGGGCTTCCCGAGGTCTAGGTGGGTGGCTGAAGAGGTAGAGGCATGCTAGGGCTCTACGACTGCACCACCTATTTAGGGGATTTTCTGTTACAATTCAAATCAATTTGAATTTAAATTAAACCCCAAAATCTTTGGGATTAGCCTTATCACGAACTGACGTGGCACACGCGGGAAACTGAAAAGGTGAAGTAAAAATTGCGGAAGCTCGGGCATATTTTCGGAAAATAATGTTAATTGTTTCGGGAATAAATATTCAGGGCCTGCGGTGGTTATAGTGAATTAATTCAATTGGTGTTATGATTATGTGGGGGAAGGGTATCTGAATTATTCCTTGTTTCTTACACCGGGCTGCGCCCACGTAAGCTTAGAAATAATTTACGATTAACCTCCAACATAACTTAAAGGTTTGCAGCTGGATGGATGGTTGAGGGTTACCGTTCTTAGGTTCCTCTCGTATTTAATACTTCAAGGAACCGGGGGGTAGTTGTTGTGCCATAAAATCTCCCTTGGCTTATTTTATAGCCCATCATATTATGTGGGCTTTATTTGGATTTACTAGAGTCATCTGGTTAAGGATAATGGGCTTCACCATGGCTGGGTGAATCATTGGAGGCGTACAAAGAGATACATGGACTTGCATTGGAGGCGTAATGAAGACTGCCATCAAAATGGGGTTGCACCTGAAAGCGCTTTAGGGGTTACCACTGCTAGGGGTTACCGCTAAGTGCATCCTGGCTTGCAGTTATGGGGCTGCAGTTAGGGGATGCCGCTGGCAGGGCTTCCGCCGCCTGGGCAGAACGGCAGGTAGACTCCAAGAAGGACTCTTCTTCCTTGTTTCTAGGGGGACGAATTGGAGGCATATTGGGAGTATATCAGCTATCCTTTATCTGCGAATTAAAGGATAAATGCATCTATTATGGAGATAATTATAATTGGTGGAGATAATTCAAGAATATTCGGATAATTATGCAAGATAAAGGCTTCAAGTGACCTACTTGGAGTGGGATACCGCTAGATAACTACAAGAGGAAGTTGTTTTATCCTAAACTAGAGGGGATAAGAGCTTATCTCTTCAGAGTCCTAAATCGAGAATTACATGGGCTTGATCCCTATAAATATAGGGTATGTAGGCACCTTGCAAAGGGACTTGGATCATTATTCACGAGTTCTACACTCTAAAGAGAGGCATGTGTAACCTTTGTGACATATATTTCCGAGCAATTGCGGGGCGGAATTCCATAATTCCGGCCTCGTTTGGTTCTTTGCAAGCTCAGCCCCTAAACACACTTGTTTCTCATTCGTTTTCTTTAGTTTATGTTAACGGTAGCCCCTAAGCGCTAGCCGTGATTTTCGCAGTTGTAATAGATATCTCTATAATTGTGCTATACGGTTCTGGGGGTGTTGTATCAATTCCTCTCACAACAATTATTATTTGATTTTAATTGATTAATTAATTGGATTTAATTATCCTTTTTGATTTAAAAATTCGGAAAAATAGTTTCGGGCTATGAATTATTTTTCTAAATTATGTTCACGGCTCGTTAATTGTTTATGAATGATTTCAAGTCTAATTCCGAGTATTCGGACTAGATTATTAATTTATAAAGTGATTCTTTTATCGATTTTAATTCCGGAAAATGTTTAAAAAATCCAGAAAATTACCGAAAAATCATTTTCAATTCGATATTTAATTTGACATCAATTGGAATGGGAAACCTTATGTGAAATGCATTGTCAGCTATCTGCCTGATGCATTATTATACTGAAAGGGAGTTAGAAAATGGTTTTGAACATATCTTTTGATCCGTAAGTCAGAATCGAGTGAAACAAAAGAGAGATGAAAACTCATGGAGTCTATTATAATATGGCAAGATAATACTAGATATCTTTTGATCCGTAAGCTAGAATGTGATTATATGTTATGTAATATGAAATATGTTAGGGTTATACTGAAATATTCGTTTGAAGTATATAACAATTATTTGAGAATCTTGAATGCATGTTTTCACATTGTCTGTATATTATATATTGTAGCCAATCTAGTATCAAATGGGGTAACAGAAGATTAGATTGTTAGACTCCTTATATAATATAATAAATGTTCACAGTCTAAATGGTGTTAGACAAACCATTGGAACGACTGAAGTATTATTTGGAAATAGTTTATCTTGACTATTGAATAATACTTATATACTTTGTGTATATTGAACGGGATCAAAATAGTAGAATAATTATTTCTTTTATTCTGACAATAAAGAACTAAGATTCTATGATGTTATTAATGCTTAAGTCCTTAATCCGGATATAATGATTGACACTTGTATGCCTTGACTCATAAGTTAAGTAATTTATTTTAAATTGCGAATTTATGTATTGGGCAATCGCATTATATACAGAGTGGGATATTGACTATAAAAGGAAAACATGTCCGAAAAATATATTCGGGTGATGATGTCCTCTTAAAAACTCATAAAGATAATTATGCTTTAGTCCTGCAGGCAGATTTGTTCTTGCATAATTATAAGGTTGAGTGGATGATCAAGGATAAAAAGATATTGATTAAATTAATTGTCAGAAATTAATTTAATTAATGGACATGCGATATCTTAAACATGGGGAATTTATAAGCAATTAATACGGGAGCCGAATTAAATAATTAATTTAAGGAATTAGGAAAGGTAGTGCAAATATTAATTCTTTAGTGGATTGAATTAATATTTAAAGACATTGGGCCTGACCCGGAATGTCATTGGAAGGCCTGACCTAATGGGTCCATGATCCCTACTATAGCCTATATATATTCTCGTTCTCCTAAAGCTGAAAAACACACCAAAACGAATTCATCCTAGAGTTTGAGAGAGGCAGACGTTTTTCTCAAGGAGACAGCTAGGGTTTTGGGTTTTTCGGAGATTTAAGGAGAGGCACACCTTGGGAGATCCAAGGCCACACTTCGTCCAAGGAGAATCAGGGATTACAATAGAAGACGTGGACTTGAATCGCTTGCACCGTAGAGATTAAGGTTAATATTTTTTTCGAACTTTTAATTAGTATCATAAAACGCAGGCCAAGATCCGATTGTTCCTACAATGGCATCAGAGCGAGGTTGCGGTTCTGCGATTTATGATATGTAGTCCATGTCATGATTATATATGCATGTATAGGAAGCTCAGATTTATGTTCATGAGGATATTCACCTGCTCTTATTGAGCCATTCCCAATATTTGCAGGCTTAGGGAACTGTTTCAGTGCTTGCTCATACTCACCCTGACTATTACGTCCAGCTGGTCCAGTTCTAAATTGTTTCATGTGATCATCATTAACATTTTTAGCATGCAGCCCAGTGATGCAGGTTGTTATCCACTATTACGGCCGTGTTTTAATTCTGTTATGTTTGGATTCCACGTGGTTTATTGTGGCTGTTGTAAATCACGAGGGTTGATCGTGATAGTTTAATCATGTAATTCAATTTGTAATTGTTTTAGATTATGATCTGATGTAATAGAATAGGCTGGTTTGTCTGTACAATTTGTATGTAATTGTTTGATCAACGGGGCTGCAAGAAACAGAGATCTTCCGTTGTTGCGATCTGTTTTCAGGGGTGCTGCACTGTTTTGGCTGTAACTTTTGCATACGATGTCCGATTTGGGCGAATCAACACTTTTCGGAAACGGCAGAATGAGACATTCTGAGGCCATTTAGGCCTCCAAACAGGCTCTCGAAGTTTAGGCAAGGCCGGTTGGGATGATTTCGAAGCTGTTTATTGGAATTTTCTGAGGCATTATGAGGCCGTTTAGGCCTCCAAACGGGCTCTCGAAGTTTTCTGGAATTTTTCGAAGGGTGAATTCGAAGCTTTTTTTTCCGGGGCCATAATAGTGGATGTGTTTTATTATGATTTAAATAATTCTTGATTATTATTATTATGTGTTTCTTGTCTGTGTTGTTATGCCATGTGATACTAACCCTTCGCATGCTAGAATGACATGGACATAGGGATGTTTTTCATTAATGCTTTAATCATGATAGTATGCTGCCATGTTATGTGTTCTTTATGTTGCTATGACCATGATAGTATGCATGTGGACATAGAAGAAATAACATAGGGTGATGCATCTGGATTAAAATCTTCAAAGTAAATTCTAAGTGGGAGAGGGAATTAATATGATATTAATTCCCATGGTCTTCATCATTGTTTGTATGTAATTTAACATAAGACAAATATAAATTATATATACGTCACCCATCGTGGCATGTAATTTATGGTGTCTAGAACAAACTTCTTAAATTAATACGAATAAATACGAATTTTCTTTATTTCTGATTTGGGGCGATTTCTAAGGCTTATGGGTATTAAGTGAGACCGATATGACTCCTCCACTGCCTAAAATTCAAACCATTGACGAATATTGAACTGAAGTGTTCTATTCAAAGAATATTGGAAGGTATACATGCCACCCATCGTGGCGTACCAAGTTCCATAGGTTTGGGATAATTTAAGATTTGATGATGGTATACACTTAGCTATGAAAAATAATATAGACCACCCCAACGTGGCTTGTTGTTTAGTAATAGGACCGAAGTAACGTTTAAACAAATTTAGGTGGTATACATGTCACCCATCGTGACGTACCAGAAATTTATGGTGTTTAAACGTTAGTGCATTTAATTTTAATAATTGTTAGAGGATCCAATAGGTCTTAATTTTTAATGCACACTTTTTTATGTGTAATGTGATTTTTTTCATGCATGAATCTCAGGATAAAATGGGCTTTAATCCACTGTTCACGATACTTAAGGATAACAAACTTACCGGACCTAACTATATTGAATGGAAACGTAATTTGGACATTGTGTTGATTGCTGAGGAGTACAAGTTTTGCAGTTATGAACCCAAGCCTGAGCAGCCTGCTGATGCTCCTGGTGAGGATAAGGAGTATTATAAGCGGTAGACAAAGGCTGATGAGAGGTCGTGATGTTACATTCTGGCAGCAATGTCGGGTGTTTTGCAGCATCAGCATCAGGCTATGGCCACTGCTTCGGATATGCTCTTTAATCTCAAGGAACTTTTTGGAGATCAGAATAGGGCTGCTAGGCAGGTAGCCATGAAGGCTTTAATGAACACTCAGATGGCTGAAGGTACACCTGTAAGGGATCATGTTCTCAAGATGATGTCACATCTGAATGAGATAGAGATCCTTGGTACTGAGCTTGACGGGGAAACCCAGATTGACATTATCCTTATGAGCTTGCCCAAAAGTTTTGAGCAGTTCCGCTTGAATTACAACATGAACAAGAGGCAGAAAAGTCTTGCGGAACTGCTGACAGACACAGAAGGCTGTGAAGGCAGTGGGAGTTCAAGATGGTGTGAAAAAGCCTAAGGGAAAGTGCTACCGGTGCAAGCAGTCGGGTCACTGGAAACAGGATTGTCCTCTTCCTAAGAAGACAAACAATACGGGTATGTCTCTTTCTCTAGTTACAGAAACATTTATAGCGGCTATATCTACGAGCACTTGGTGTGTAGATACAGGAGCCACTGATCATGTTTGTAACTCTATGTAGAGGTTCTAGCAATCCAAAATGCTTAGAGATGGTGAGATATACGTGTTCATGGGAGATGCTACGAAAGTAGCAGTAGTTGCAGTAGGAGTTATTCATTTATCTTTTGGTTCTGATAGGATTTCGGTTATGAACAATTGTGTTTATGTACCTTCTTTTTCAAGGAATTTAATTTCGGTTTTTAAACTTGCTTTGGATGGTTATAATGTTTGTTTGGATCGTAATGTTTCTATTATTGATGAATAAATGGATTATATGTTCTGGTACATTGGAAGACAATTTGTATATAATTAATCCTAGTCAACCTGCACTTCAACTACAACATAGGATATTGAACAAGACATCTTCTACCTCTACTAAAAGAAAGGAGCCTTCTAGTTTGAACCAAACATATCTTTGGCACTTGAGATTAGGTCATATTAACTTGAGGAGGATTCAAAGACTGGTAGTAGACGGGCCTTTAGGCTCATTGGCAGTGGAGCCATTTCCAGTTTCTGAATCCTGCTTCATTACGCCATAAAAGGCCTATCGCAACATGATCTTGGTAAATGTTGCTAGATTATGTTACTTTAGTTGCACCACTTTTACCCTACCGCAACATTGTGTTTTTTATGTTAGCTTAGCCAGAAAAGTGATGGTACCTTAACTAAAAATTTTGTGAGGTTGCAACATCCATACAATATGTTAGCCTAGGCTACTATAAGGTATATATTATTTGTTTACATAAAATTGAAAGTAAAATTAATTATTTTTATAAAAAAATAAAGAGCGATCATGTAATTTTATTAACTAATCCTATTTAAGTTATATAAAAATAATAATATATTGAAAAAATAACAATTTAGTAGCTGAGTAGATTTAACTTTAAGATTTGATTTTAAATGTTAATTAAAAATTCATTTATTAAAAATTTTACAAAAAATAAAATTTTAAACAAAAGAATTCCCGGTGAAAAGGAGCAGCGGGATTTTAATTTTTATTGCCTGCCCCGTTTTTAGACACACAGCTTTACTAACTCTCTCACACTCACTTCACTAACTCACACCCCTCTCTCAGAGCACCTCTCGCAGCTCTGTCTCAACACCTCTGTCTCTCTCTTTTCACCTCCGTCTCAGCACCTCCCTCTCTCTCGTACACCTCCATCTCTCTCCTCTTTCTCCTCTCTTTCAGTTCAGTTGCAAATTATGGCTTAATTGATGGGTAGATTTAAAATTAGGGCTCGAATATTAGAGGGGTCGAGGCTTGGGTTCTTCAAATTAGCGCTCTTTTTTTACACTTTATCTTTGATATTAGTTTTTTTAGTTAGAGGTTTGTATTTGAAATTAGCTCTTAATTAAACTCTGTTTTTGTTTACAGGGCTTCTTCAATTCAGCGTTGCATCTCAAGGATTCTAGGTCCTAAAGCTTCTTGCATCTTCTTGAAAGACTCTGCTTGTCGTTTTGGATACATGGTTTCCAAGAAGTATACCTATACCATTGATGATGATTGCGTTGTAAGCTTTTTCTAGTACCCTTTTTGTTATTTTATTTGATTTTGTTTTTTGGTCTCGGTTTTAAGGTTTTATTTTTTTGTTTAATCTTGTAAAGCACTGTTTTTTTTTGGGTTTTAGCCTCTAATTTTCTGTTAAATCTTGTGAATTACTGATATTTTGAGGGTTATCGAGTTTATGATTTGTTTTGGTTTGTTGGTTGATGAAAGATTGGTTCCTTGACTTAATTTGACTACTGTAGTGTAGATATTTGTTTAGTACAACAGTTTGCTTTTTTATTTGATGTGAGATTTTTATTCAATTCTAATGAGGTTTTTGTGCTTGAATCTGGATTCAAATTCTATTGTTTGCATGATACTTTCGAATTTAATGAATCTGTTTTGCTCTGTCCAGTGTTTTAAGACTCTTTTACATCATAGATTTGCATCTGATCCGCTCTATATAAGCTTGTTATTAACCTGTATGTTAGTCTGCTCTCAATTACTATCAGTCTTTAATTTCATGGTCTTGATTAATGCAAATGTGTATGCTCTGTTGCTCCATTTCCTTTAAAAATAATCTGTTTATAGACCAAATTTGTATTCGGATCGCAATACGAAATCTGCTTGCTCTTATAAAAGACATATAAGCAAGAAATCATGAATCATGGTTTCTCAAATGTTCCTGTTGTAATAGTATGTATAGGTTGCCAAAGATCCATCTGGAAAAGAGATCAATGCACTCGAGCAGCACATCAAGAATCGGCTAAGCCCATTAACTCCATTGTTATTTAGTGAAGATTTATAAGTAGTTTTTTATCAAAAACTTTTGCTTCTGGAAATGTGCTATTACTTACTGAAAACTCAAAATATAGGTGGTGTTTGAAAATGTTAACGATAGACCTGTAATCTTTTCGAGCTTTCACCCAGAGGCAGGTTTGCTACTCAAAAAGATGCAGAGCACTTACCCTATATATTTTCTTTATATATTTTAGTTGAGTATTTGCTGATATTTTCCTTATATATATTAGCTTCTAAAACATATTGCTGATAATTTTCCTTATATAATTCACCATCTGCTTTTCATACTTAATCGGTGCAGATTTCTAATGATGGATCAAGGAAATACTTGAGGCAGATGAGAATAAAGAGTCCTATTCTGTTTACTGTAAAATTTTCAAAGGATTGGCCAACTGCTGAACAGGTTAGTAATGTGGATGTAGCTTCTTCGTCTGTGGCTCATTCCATTATTGCTTAGGATTCTTATGTTTTTATATGGACTTGGTAGTTGGAAGTAGAGGCATAGCCACTAAGTTCTGGAATGGTCCTTTGATGTATCGTCACTCCTCCAACTTTCCTGTACAAATGTCGTGACCTCAGTACCAGATTAAGACATGCATTTCCTCAATTCATTACCTTATTTATAATTTTTCTTTTATTGATATATCGACATGTGAATTGTTTATTTTACTTCAGGATTAGAAAAAGCTTCAAGGACAGCTATTGGCAGGAAGTGGGATTTTGATGGGTTTAGGTTCAGGTTTTGAGATGTAAATTAGTCGATTTAATTAGTCAAGTTTATTATGATTTGTGTATGACTTATTGGATGTTGGATGTTGGATTTTGGATATTGGATATATGAATTTTAAGTGTAATTTATTTTGGGAAGCATTGTATATTTAGAGCATATATGCAAAAAATTTTTTTTACTGAAATGTTACAGTGGGCCCCACATGAGTCCCATAGTGGGTCTCACCTGGTCCAGACAGGGCCCCACTATTTTAAAAAAAAAATTACTCTAAGCTAACATATTTTTTTGTTTGAGTAATAAAATGTTAGATTAAACACTCTTTGCTAACATATATTTGTTGTTTCTTTAAGCAAATGAAATGTTGCCTTACCCCCCCCCCCCCCCCCCAAGGCAACGGCGAAAATCCTATCACAAAATAAATGTTGCCTTAGCCTTTTTATGGGCCTTTAGCAACATATTGACCCTCTTGTGCAACAAATATTTTATGTTAGAGAAGGCCTTTTATGGCGTACTGCTTGGAAGGTAAAATGACCAATAGGCCTTTCAAGGCAAAGGGGAATAGAGCCAAAGAAGGGGTTAAATGGCGTTTTGGTCACTCAACTGACCGGAAACTTGCAATTGGGTCATCCAACTCAAAAAGCTGTCGGTCACATCATTATACTCTTAAAAATTTTCATTCAGGTCACTGGCCGGTACACTCCGTTAAATAGTTGATGGAAAGCTGAATAAGCGTCATGACTTGGCTTAAATAAATCCACCATGGCATGTACAGTTAGCCGAAGTGGCATTTTGGTCACTCACTAACTAAAAACTTGCAATCGGGTCATCAAACTCAAAAAAACTTTCATTTAGGTCACTTATCATAATATCCGTTAAAAATTGAAAAAAGAAATAATTAAAAGCTATCATGCAACACCTTTTTTTCTCTCTTGAAAATTTCGAAATTTATTAACAAATGAAACCAATACACACACAAAAAATCAATAGCTTCACCCACAAAAACTTAATCATTGTTTATCTTTTATTGTTGTATATATCTTGAGGTCATCTTGAGGATAAAGTTACGGGGAAGTTTTTCCAAAATGGCCTTAAGATATATAAAACGATAAAAGATAAACAAAGATTAAGTTTTGTGGGTGAAACTACTGATTTTATGTCTGTGTAATTGTTTTATTTGTTAATAAGTTTCGAAAATTTTAAGATGGAAAAAAGGGGCTGCATGATAGCTATTAATTCTTTCTTTTTTCAATTTTTAACGGATATTATGATAAGTGACCTAAATGAAAGTTTTTTGAGTTTGATGATCCAATTGCAAGTTTGTAGTCAGTTGAGTGACCAAAATGCCACTTCAGCTGACTGTACATGCCACGGTGGATTTATTTAAGCTAAGTCACGACGCTTAGTCAGCTTTCCGTCAAATATTTAACGGAGTGTAACGGCCAGTGACCTGAATGAAAATTTTTAAGAGTATAATGATGTGACTGACAGCTTTTTGAGTTGGATGACCCAATTGCAAGTTTCCGGTCAGTTGAGTGATCAAAACGCCATTTAACCCGCCAAAGAAGTGTTAGAATTGGTTCACTCTGATTTATGTGGACCTATGAATATCCAAGCAAGAGGTGGTTATGAGTATTTCGTCACTTTCATTGACGATTATTCTAGATATGGGTACGTTTATTTGTTGCGCCGTAAGTCTGAGTGCTTTGATAAGTTCAAAGAGTACAAAGCTAAAACGGAGAAGCGACATAATAAAAGTATCAAGTCACTACGATCAGATCGTGGTGGCGAATACTTGCTTGGGGAATTCAGGGAATATTTATCAAAGAATGGGATAGAATCCCAGTTGATTGCACCAGGCACACCCCAGCAGAACGGTGTAGCAGAGAGAAGGAATCTGACTCTTTTAGAGAGTGTTAGATCGATGATGAGTTCTTCGGATTTACCCAAGTCGTTTTGGGGACATGCCTTAGAAACAACAGCTTATCTTCTGAACTTAGTACCTTCTAAGTCGGTTCCTAAAACCCCTTTAGAATTGTGGACCGGGGACAAACCGAGTCTGAGACACATTCGGGTATGGGGTTGTCCAGCACATGTGCTGAACAAGAACGCGACTAAGCTAGAATCTCGTACAGAAGTAAAGCTGTTTGTAGGCTACCCCGTGGGAACAAAAGGTTATTTATTTTATAGTCCTAAGAATCGGGATGTCGCTGTTAGCAGCAATGCAAGATTCTTAGAGGAAGACTATATAATGAATCACAAACCCATGAGTAGTATCGTTTTAGAGGAACTAGTGGGAGGGACGAATAATGAACCTATAGTACAAGTAGAACAACCACATCAGACTGTACAACCTGTCACTAATACCGCACCAGTTCCTCATCGTAGTGGGAGGGTTGTTCGACAGCCCGACAGATTCATGTTTTTGGGAGAGTCTTCAGACTTGGTCTCTGGTGAACATGATGATGATCCCCAGACATACGAAGAGGCAATACATGACAAAGATGCAAGTCTTTGGCAAAAGGCAATGGATTCTGAGATGGAATCAATGTATTCTAATCAGGTCTGGGAGATCGTGGAACCACCCAAAGGTGTAAAACCTATTGGATATAAGTGGATCTACAAGAAAAAGAGGGGATCAGACAAAAAGGTGAAATTTTGGAAAGCAAGACTTGTTGCGAAAGGGTATACTCAGAAAGAAGGTATCGATTATGAGGAAACCTTTTCGCCGGTAGTCATGCTTAAGTCAGTCCGTATTATTTTATCGATAGCAGCTCATCTCGATTATGAGATTTGGCAATTGGATGTCAAGATAGCTTTTCTTAATGGAAATCTTGAAGAAACCATCTATATGCAGCAACTAGAGGGATTCGTTAAAGAAGGCCAAGAGCATCTTGTATGTAAGCTGAAGATGTCTATTTATGGACTTAAACAAGCTTCTAGGTATTGGAACATTCGCTTTGATCAGGCAGTCCAGTCGTATGGATTTGATCGAAGTCCAAACGAAGCATAGATGACGTATTAGCTCGTTTTAACATGCAGGACTCCAAGAAGGGTAATTTGCCCTTCAGACATGGAGTTACTCTATCAAAGAGTCAGTGTCCTTCGACACCTAAGGAGATAGAGAACATGAAGGCAGTTCCTTATGCTTCGGCATGTGGAAGCCTAATGTATGCAATGTTATGTACGAGGCCTGATATTTGCTTTGCCGTGGGCATGGTTAGCAGATACCAGTCAAACCCAGGACATGAACATTGGAGTGCCGTAAAAGCAATACTCAAGGACCTGCGAAGGACTAAGGAGTATATGCTAGTTTACAAGTCCTCTGATTTATTGCCTCTGGGATATACCGATTCGGATTTCCAGACAGATCAGGATAAGAGAAAGTCCACCTCAGGATGTGTTTTTACTTTGGGAGGTGGAGCCGTAATATGGAGGAGTGCGAAACAGAAATGCATCACAGACTCAACCATGGAAGCCGAATATGTGGCAGCCTCTGAGGCAGCCAAAGAGGCTATATGGTTCCAAAACTTCCTGCTGGATTTGGATGTGGTTCCTAATTTGCCACAGCAAATCACGATTTATTGTGATAACACTGGTGATATGGCAAATACCAAGGAACCACGGGCCCATAAGGCAGCAAAACACATAGAGCGTAAGTATCACCTCGTACGATAATTCGTTAAGTGAGGAGATATCATTGTGGCTGATATAGTATCGAAGGATAACCGGACAGATCCTTTCACGAAAAGCTTACCAGCTAAGGCTTTTCAGGAGCACGTGGAAGCGATAGGAGTCAGATATTTTGTCACATAGTTATATAGTTGGTAGTGGATTGCTTGTAATAAACACTGATATACTCAAAGAATATCTTGAGTATAAGTGGGAGATTGTTAGGGTTATACTGAAATATTCGTTTGAAGTATATAACAATTATTTGAGAATCTTGAATGCATGTTTTCACATTGTCTGTATATTATATATTATAGACAATCTAGTAGCAAATGAGATAACAGAAGATTAGATTGTCAAACTCCTTATATAATATAATAAAGGTTCACAGTCTAGATGGTGTTAGACAAACCATTGGAATGACTGAAGTATTATTTGGAAATAGTTTATCTTGACTATTGAATAATACCTATATACTTTGTGTATATTGAACGGTATCAAAATAGTAGAATAGTTGTTTCTTTTATTCTGACAATAAAGAACTAAGATTCTATGATGTTATTAATGCTTAAGTTCTTAATTCGGATATAGTGATTGACACTTGTATTTAATGCACATACCTTGACTGATAAGTTAAGTAATTTATTTTCAATTACGAATTTATGTATTGGGCAATGACATTATATACCGAGTGGGATATTGACTATAAAAGAAAACCATGTCCGAAAAATATATTCGGGTGATGATGTCCTCTTGAAAGCTCATAAAGATAATTATGCTTTAGTCTTGCAGGCAGATTTGTTCTTGCATAATTATAAGGTTGATTGGATGATCAAGGATAAAAAGATATTGATTAAATTAATTGCCAGAAATTAATTTAATTACTGAACATGTGATATCTTAAACATGGGGAATTTATAAGCAATTAATATGGGAGCCGAATTAAATAATTAATTTACGGAATTAGGAAAAGTAGTGCAAATATTAATTCTTTAGTGGATTGAATTAATATTTAATGACATTGGGCCTGGCCCGGAATGTCATTGGAAGGCTTGACCTAATGGTCCATGATCCCTACTGTAGCCTATATATATTCTCGTTCTCCTAAAGCTGAAAAACACACCAAAACGAATTCATCCTAGAGTTTGAGAGAGGCAGACGTTTTTCTCAAGGAGACAGCTAGGGTTTTGGGTTTTTCGGAGCTTTAAGGAGAGGCACACCTTGGGAGATCGAAGGCCACACTTCGTCCAAGGACAATCAGGGAATACAGTAGAAGACGTGGATTTGAATCGCTTGCGCTGTAGCGATTAAGGTTAATATTCTTTTCGAACTTTTAATTAGTATCATTAAACGTAGGCCAAGATCTGATTGTTCCTATGTGTCAATATGTGACTTGTTTGCTGTGAATTGATGATTACGTGATATACGTGGTTATTCCTAATATCGTACATATGTGATAAATGACTTATATGACATAGTATCATGATTTGATTAATATTGGATAATAACATATGGATTATAGGAATTGGAATTGGTTGACTGGTTGTTGGTTGGGAATAGGTTGACAGGTGGATAGTCTTATAAATAGTTAAGATGCTGGCAGATTTTCGATATGATCTATATGATTATTGATTGTAATATGTTATGTGGAATGTAACTTGACTATATGGTAGAGTCAAAGCATGATTACGTGTTAAGTGATATGTGATAAGTTTAAAGGGGTATATAAGTGGGTAACGATATACGTGATATGTATATGCGATAGATTGGTTAGTGATTATAGTATTATCTTCTTCTCGTTAAGGATTTGGACGAGACGTGTATGACCGAAGACGTTCATAAAGTCAAGTGGTGTTGCAAAGCGAATGAGGCACGAATCGAGGAAGCGAAGCTGTATGGCAAATAGAGTATAGCCAGAGATGGTCTAGAGATTATGATGTGCATAGATTGCGAGAGTGGAAAGATGAGATTGGGGTGTGAGTTGGGAATCAGATTTAAGGCAAGTATCCTATACCCTTCTCTTGGATATATTGCAAATATTCTAATCCATTCCTTTGGTATATGTTGCAATTATTCGTACCTTTTTTTTCTATATTTGAAAGCGCAAGTATTCTAATCCATTTTTTCTAAACCTCAAAATTCAGAAACATTCAGTTTTACAAATAAATTCGAAGTTCAGATTGTCATGGAAGCATGTGTTGCTCATTGATAGTTAGAGCTTTGAATGAGTTGGGATCTTCTTGATTATTCAACCCGCCATTGTCATGCTGGTTTAGCATGCTAAATTTAGTAAACTTAGCCGATAATGGAGGATACTGAATAGTTAGAGATTTCCTGAACTATGATTTATTAAAGAATGGACTGTGATTTATGAAAGAATGGACTGTGATTTATGAAAAGATGATTACCAAAAGTTGATTTGGAATTATTCCGTTATTGATGATGATTATGATTGTGTTTTATTGATTGACATTGGCTTCTTGAATTGAATTATGGAATTGGATTATTTTTTTTATAAAAATATCTGGACCAGATGAGTGGTAAGACCAAATGAGTGGTCATCTTAGGCCAATGAGTGCCTTGGATCCAGTGATAGAGCATGGCGGGGCCTGCTTGAGGTTAGGTATGACTGGTTAGCAGCCTAACCTTGGTTTTAATTAAAAATATGATAGTCCAATTAAATAATTCTTGTGGATGATTGAATTCTTCAGTTTTTCATTGCTGCAAGGTATTGTGATTCTTTTATACAATACCTAAACTTGTGAACTCAGGTTGAATCTTTTTATATTTTGAACTCGTGTGTTTCTATTATATCATTTCAGAACTGTCATCGGTTATTACTACTTGCTGAGCATTGTTGCTCACTATTGCTATTCTCTTTTAACCATTTCAGAAAGGCTTAAAGATGAATGACTAGACTGTGATTGCGAGTAAGGCTAAGGCTAGGCGAGGAGTCAGAGGTGTTAAGAATCCAGTGGTCGAGGAATGTCCAGGAAGATTGATAAGGATGGTGCTAGTTAGAGTTGTGCGCTATTGAGATTCAGATGTAAGTCATGGCTGAAATAGATGGACAGTGATTCTTCTTATCGAAGATGATCTGATGTTGTCAGGTATTATTTATTAATAGTGGTTGATTCTAATTTCAATCTTGTAACCTGGATGCAATCCTATTGTTTTTAGGGGGTTAAAATGTCCTTTTTCAAATCTTGTATTAAAAGTTTTCGGTTTTAAATTCTTTGGTTTTATTATCTTTAAAAAAAATACAGGTTTTCAAAGTGTTTTAAAAATGGTTTTTCTGTGGTGACGTCAGGATCCAGGCCCCCGGATTCCCAGACCGTCACACCGTAGCTGCATGCCAGGATGCACTTAGCGGAAACCCCTAGCAGAGGTAACCCCTAAAGCGCCTTCAGGTGCAATCCCATTCTGATGGCAGCCTCCATTATGCTTCCACTGCAATCCCATATGCCTTCTAGCACGCCTTCAATGGTTCACTCTGTTAGGGTTATACTGAAATATTCTATGAAGTATATAACACTTATTTGAGAATCTTGAATGCATGTTTTCACATTGTCTGTATATTATATACTGTAGACAATCTACTATCAAATGGGATAATATGAGATTAGATTGTCGAACTCCTTATATAATATAATAAAGGTTCACAGTCTATATGGTGTTAGACAAACCATTGGAACGATTGAAGTATTATTTGGAAATAGCTTATCTTGATTATTGAATAATACTTATATACTTTGTGTATATTGAACGGGATCAAAATAGTAGAATAATTGTTTCTTTTATTCTGACAGTAAAGAACTAAGATTCTATGATGTTATTATTGCTTAGGTTCTTAATCCGGATACAGTGATTGACACTTGTATTTAATGCACATGCCTTGACTCATAAGTTAAGTAATTTATTTTAAATTACGAATTAATGTATTGGGCAATGACATTATATACAGAGTGGGTTATTAACTATAAAAGGAAACCATGTCCGAAAAATATATTCGGGTGATGATGTCCTCTTGAAAGCTCATAAGATAATTATGCTTTAGTCCTGCAGGCAGATTTGTTCTTGCATAATTATAAGGTTGAGTGGATAATCAAGGATAAAAGATATTGATTAAATTAATTGTCAGAAATTAATTTAATTAATGGACATGCGATATCTTAAACATGGGGAATTTATAAGCAATTAATATGGGAGCGGAATTAAATAATTAATTTACGGAATTAGGAAAAGTAGTGCAAATATTAATTCTTTAGTGGATTGAATTAATATTTAATGACATTGAGCCTGGCCCGGAATGTCATTGGAAGGCCTGACGTAATGGTCCATGATCCCTACTGTAGCCTATATATATTCTCGTTCTCCTAAAGCTGAAAGACACACCTAAACGAATTCATCCTAGGGTTTGAGAGAGGCAGACGTTTTTCTCAAGGAGGCAGCTAGGGTTTTGGGTTTTCAGAGCTTTAAGGAGAGGCACACCTTGGGAGATGGAAGGCCACACTTCGTCCAAGGAGAATCAGGGAATACAGTAGAAGACGTGGATTTGAATCGCTTGCGCCGTAGCGATTAAGGTTAATATTCTTTTCGAACTTTTAATTAGTATCATAAAACGCAGGCCAAGATCCGATTGTTCCTATGTGTCAATATGTGACTTGTTTGCTGTGAATTGATGATTACGTGATATACGTGGTTATTCTTAATATCGTACATGTGTGATAAATGACTTATATGACATAGTGTCATGATTTGATTAATATTGGATAATAACATATGGATTATAGGAATTGGAATTGGTTGATTGGTTGGTTGTTGGTTGGTTGTTCCTCTTGTAGAGATCGTCTACGAGTTTAACGGGTTGGTGAACCTAAAATCACCCGTCACGCCTACGAAAAGGAGCCTAGGAATCGCATCTAGTTTTCTTAGTTTATTTTCTTTTGATTTTTACTCGAGGACGAGCAAAAGATAGGTATGGGGAAGTTTGATTAGTCCATATTTTTGCATATTTAAGTGCCTATTTTTTGTTTATTTTCGTAGTATTAATTGCTTATTTATTTTATTTCAGGAAATTGTAGATAAATAAAGAAAGAAGAGAAAATGCAAGAAAAAGGGAGAAAAAGAAAAGAAAAGAAGAAAATCAAAGAAAGTTGGCAAGTAAGGGGACACATGGAAGGCTATGATCTACCCAACACACATCCCACATGGATGGATTAGATTTAGCCACCCTACCCCTAAACCCTACATTTTTAGCTATAAATACCCCCCCACCCCTTTACTTGTAATAAATATCTTTTTAACCTAGGATTTTCTCTTTTTAGTAGCCTCTCTTTTATAGTCTAGATCTAGTTTTAATTTGTATGCTCTCATCTCCATTTGTAAACACTTTAATTTTAATGCAAATCTTCCTTTAGTTTATATTTTGTCTCTTTACATTTTCTTGCCTCAAATGATATGAATCTTCCAAGTACCACCCCGTGCTCAAGAGCTTTTGGGAAAGGAAGAATTCATCTAAGCTTTAATTAAGTGTAGATTTCTTACTTTGTAGATTTAATTTTTTGGTGGAAACTTAAACTCTAGCACAAAAGGTGATTTGTGTGGGGGTTTAGCTTTAAATTTCAAAATTACTAGCATAATATTAATTCGGCAGTTCATTAATGTATTAAACAGGTTAGCAGCACCTGCTTGTCTCTTTCTTTACTTACTCAGTTATTTTCCATAGCTTTTGTGTTGTTTACACAAAAATAAACAAACCCCATGTCCCCTGTTTAGCTTAAAACAATCGAACCCCCTCCTTCGGTTTATTCTCTATGAAAATCGCCTGTTTGTATGCTATTTTTAGTTTTAAAATCAAAACCAACCATCACCAAATCACGTTTTCGTTGTTTACTTAGTTGGAATATTACCGAGTTTTGTTTGTTCGTGTTTTCCGAGTTGCCTGTGCGTAGCTGAGTCTGTAGTTGTTTTGTCCCGAGTTTGACTGAGTTGCTGTTTTGTTGAGTCGTTTTCTGAGTAGTGCGTCGAGTTCTGCAACTGGGTTTGTGTTTATGTCGAGTTCCGAGTGTTCTTTGCCGAGTCACAGCCCTGTTTCAGTGAGTCAGTTCGAGTTATATCGGTTTCGTTTTGTGTGTACTGAGTCGAGTCACTGGCTGAGCTTGCGATGGTCTGGTTTTGTGCTTTTGATCGAGTGTTTTATGATCTGATTTGCTTCTCCGATTTCTGTCCGAGTTTTGAGTCGCCAAGCTGAGTCTGTACTCTGTAGGTTGGGTAGTTGTTATTGTTTTGGTCGAGTGCGTCTTAGCCGAGTATAGCCTGCTATGTTTTCTTACTTTTCTGTTAGCTTTCGTTAATTGTGATTCGTTTTGTGAAGTTGTGTTGCGTTTTTCACCTGTTCTGCTTGCTGGATCACTGAGTTTTTGGTTGGATTTGTCTCGCTTGCGTGATTTGTTGAGTCACTAGTGTAGTTTTGTTTTAAGTGTCAAATTGTGCTAATTAACTTAGTCACAGACTTACAGTGGCTGATTTTTTGGTCGTGGCTTAACATTTACATTTGGATTATTAATTTAAGTCTTCTCGTCACCTGGATAATAACTTATATTCTGTTTTTGGTGATTAGCATTCTAGTTGATTCACTTGACGTGGTAATTCATTTTGTTATTTGTAAGTTAGGACTCCGGTATCATAATTATGATTTAGTTTGATTACCGAAAACTAGTTCGTATAATTAAGCTGTGAAATTTTTGATTAGTAATTTAATTAGATTAATGAAATAGATTAAAGTGACTTGTTAATAATTAATTAGATTTCATAAAAATTCTAGAATAAATTTTTTAAACTCTTTCACAATTAATTGTTCTAATTCGCCTAGGTTAGATTTAAAGGTTAGTGAAAAATAATTTTAATCTCTGTGGACGAGTCTTAAATATTAAAACGGTGATCGTGCGCTTGCGATTTAAAAATGTATTATTTCTAGCACATCAAATAGTTAAGACGTTGGCAGATTTTCGATATGATTTATATGATTATTGAGTGTAATATGTTATGTGGAATGTAACTTGACTATATGGTAGAGTCAAAGCATGATTACGTGTTAAGTGATATGTGATAAGTTTAAAGGGGTATATAAGTGGGTAACGATATACGTGATATGTATATGCGATAGATTGGTTAGTGATTATAGTATTATCTTCTTCTCGTTAAGGATTTGGACGAGACGTGTATGACCGAAGACGTTCAGAAAGTCAAGTGGTGTTGCAAAGCGAATGAGGCACGAATCGAGGAAGCGAAGCTGTATGGCAAATAGAGTATAGCCAGAGATGGTCTAGAGATTATGATGTGCATAGATTGTGAGAGTGGAAAGATGAGATTGAGCTGTGAGTTGGGAATCAGATTTAAGGCAAGTATCCTATACCCTTCTCTTGGATATATTGCAAATATTCTGATTCATTCCTTTGGTATATGTTGCAATTATTCGTACCTTTCTTTTCTATATTTGAAAGCGCAAGTATTCTAATCCATTCTTTCTAAACCTCAAAATTCTGAAACTTTCAGTTTTACAAATAAATTCGAAGTTCAGATTGTCATGGAAGCATGTGTTGCTCAGTGATAGTTAGAGTTTTGAATGAGTTGGGATATTCTTGATTATCAACCCGCCATTGTCATGCTGGTTTAGAAGGCTAAATTCAGTAAACTTAGCCGATAATGGAGGATACTGAATAGTTAGGGATTTCCTGAACTATGATTTATGAAAGAATGGACTGTGATTTATGAAAAGATGATTATCAAAAGTTGATTTGGAATTATTCTGTTATTGATGATGATTATGATTGTGTTTTATTGATTGACATTGGCTTCTTGAATTGAATTATGGAATTGGATTATTGTTTTTACAAAAATATGTGGACCAGATGAGTGGTAAGACCAAATGAGTGGTCATCTTAGGCCAATGAGTGCCTTGGATCCAGTGATAGAGCATGGCGGGGCCTGCTCGGGGTTATGTATGACTGATTAGCAGCCTAACCTTGGTTTTAATTAAAAATATGATAGTCCAATTAAATAATTCTTGTGGATGATTGAATTCTTCAGTTTTTCATTGCTGCAAGGTATTGTGATTCTTTTATACAATACCGAAACTTGTGAACTCAGGTTGAATCTTTTTATATTTTGAACTCGTGTGTTTCTGTTATATCATTTCAGAACTGTCATTGGTTATTACTACTTGCTGAGCATTGTTGCTCACTCTTGCTATTCTCTTTTAACCATTTCAGAAAGGCTTAAAGATGAATGACTAGACTGTGATTGCGAGTAAGGCTAAGGCTAGGCGAGGAGTCAGAGGTGTTAAGAATCCAGTGGTCGAGGAATGTCCAGGAAGATTGATAAGGATGGTGCTAGTTAGAGTTGTGCTATTGAGATTCAGATGTAAGTCATGGCTAAAATAGATGGACAGTGATTCTTCTTATCGAAGATGATCTGATGTTGTAAGGTATTATTTATTAATAGTGGTTGATTCTAATTTCAATACTGTAACCTGGATGCAATCCTGTTGTTTTTAGGGGGTTAAAATGTCCTCTTTCAAATCTTGTATTAAAAGTTTTCAGTTTTAAATTCTTTGGTTTTATTATCTTTCAAAAAAATACAGGTTTTCAAAGTGTTTTAAAAATGGTTTTTGTGTGGTGACGTCAGGATCCAGGCCCCCGGATTCCCAGACCGTCACACCGTAGCTGCAAGCCAGGATGCTCTTAGCGGAAACCCCTAGCAGAGGAAACCCCTAAAGCGCCTTCAGGTGCAATCCCATTCTGATGGCAGCCTCCATTATGCTTCCAATGCAATCCCATATGCCTTCTTGCATGCCTTCAATGGTTCACTCTGTTAGGGTTATACTGAAATATTCGTTTGAAGTATATAACAATTATTTGAGAATCTTGAATGCATGTTTTCACATTGTCTGTATATTATATATTGTAGACAATCTAGTATCAAATGGGATAGTAGGAGATTAGATTATCGAACTCCTTATATAATATAATAAAGGTTCACAGTCTAAATGGTGTTAGACAAACCATTGGAACGACTGAAGTATTATTTGGAAATAGCTTATCTTGTTTACGGAATAATACTTATATACTTTTTGTTTATTGAACGGGATCAAAATAGTAGAATAATTGTTTCTTTTATTATGACAATAAAGAACTAAGATTCTATGATGTTATTATTGCTTAGGTTCTTAATCCGGATACAGTGATTGACACTTGTATTTAATGCACATGCCTTGACTCATAAGTTAAGTAATTTATTTTAAATTACGAATTTATGTATTGGGCAATGACATTATATACAGAGTGGGATATTAACTATAAAAGGAAACCATGTCCGGAAAATATATTCGGGTGATGATGTCCTTTTGAAAGCTCGTAAAGATAATTATGCTTTAGTCCTGCAGGCAAATTTGTTCTTGCATAATTATAAGGCTGAGTGGATGATCAAGGATAAAAGATATTGATTAAATTAATTGTCAGAAATTAATTTAATTAATGGACATGCGATATCTTAAACATGAGGAATTTATAAACAATTAATATGGGAGCCGAATTAAATAATTTACGGAATCAGGAAAGGTAGTGAAAATATTAATTCTTTAGTGGATTAAATTAATATTTAATGACATCGGGCCTGGCCTGGAATGTCATTGGAAGGCCTGACTTAATGGTCCATGATCCCTACTGTACCCTATATATATTCTCGTTCTCCTAAAGCTGAAAGACACACGAAAACGAATTCATCCTATGGTTTGAGAGAGGCAGACGTTTTTCCCAAGAAGGCATCTCGGGTTTTGGGTTTTCGGAGCTTTAAGGAGAGGCACACTTTGGGAGATCGAAGGCCACACTTCGTCCAAGGAGAATCAGGGAATACAGTAGAAGACGTGGATTTGAATTGCTTGCGCCGTAGTGATTAAGGTTAATATTCTTTTCGAACTTTTAATTAGTATCACAAAACACAAGCAAGGTCCGATTGTTCCTACAATGGTATTAGAGCGAGGTTGCGGTTCTGCGATTTCTGATATGTAGTCCATGTCATGATTATATATGCATGTATATAGTGGTTCTGTGATGCAGGTTGTTATCCACTATTATGTCCATGTTTTAATTATGTGTTTTGGATCCCACGTGGTTTATCGTGGTTATTCTGTTATGTTTGGATTCCACGTGGTTTATCGTGGCTGTGTTGTAAATCACGATGGTTGATCGTGATAGTTTGATCTTGTAATTCAATTTGTAATTATTTTGGATTATGATCTGATGTAATAGAATAGGTCTATACAATCTGTATGTAATTGTTTGATCAGCGGGGCTGCAAGAAACAGAGATCTTCTGCTGCTGCGATCTGTTTTCGTGGGTGCTTCGCTGTTTTGGCCGTAACTTTTGCATACGATGTCTGATTTGGGCGAAAAATAAGCATTTTTCGGGGATGGCAAAACGAGACGGACTCAACCGAAACCCGGGCAGGCCCGGTTAAAATGTTTTCCTTATTTTTTCGAGGCATTCTGAGGCCGTTTAGGCCTCCAAACGGGCTCTCGAAGTTTTCCGGAATTTTTCGAAGGATGAATTTGAAGCTGTTTTTCCGGGGCCATAATAGTGGATGTGTTTTTATTATGATTTTGCCTTTTCTTGATTATTGTTTTTATGTGTTTCTTTTCTATGTCTTTATGCCATGTGATACTAACCCTTCGCATGCTAAAATGACAAGGACATAAGGATGTTTTTAATTAATGCTTTAGTCATGATAGTATGATGCCATGTTATGTGTTCTTTGTGTTGCTATAATCATGATAGTATGCATGTGGACATCGAAGAAATAACATAGGGGGATGCATCTAGATTAAAATCCTCAAAGTAAATTCTAAGTGGGAGAGGGAATTAATATGAGATTAAATCCCCAGGTCTCCATCATTGTTTGTATGTAATTTAACATAAAGACGAATATAAATTATATATACGTCACCCATCGTGGCATGTAATTTATGGTGTCGAGAATGTTATAGATATTACTGGAACAAACTTCTTAAATTAATATGAATAAATATGAATTTCCTTTATTTCTGATTTGGGGCGATTTATAAGGCTTATGGGTATTAAGTGAGACCGATGTGGCTCCTCCACTGCCTAAAAATCAAACCATTGACGAATATTGAATTGAAGTATTCTATTCAAAAAATATTGGAAGGTATACATGCCACCCGTCGTGGCGTACCAAGTTCCATAGGTTTCGGATAATTTAAGATTTGATGATGGTATACACTTAGCTATGATAAGAAAGCAAGGTAAATAGCAAGTACCAACTCAACTCTGATAAGAAAGCTAGGTAAATAGCAAGTACTATTGAAGGAATCCGTACGAAGAACGTCAAGTGATTTATTGAAATTATATGTCTGAAGAATTTCAGGATGCTGCTGCACACCACTGGAAGATGTTCATTAATATGTTCAAGCCTCAGTGTACAAATAATCTTTTGTAGCACGTCCAGAAGTCCAGAAGGTATAAAGTTTTAATACTTTATTTATTCAGAAGATTCCATACTATTGTTACTTATGAAGAAGAACTACGAAGAAAAAGACTCGACGAACAAGCCACGTCTCAAATGTTTATTTGATAAAGAATATTTAATTCAGCTAGATACAGATGAACCAGACAGTACATTTGTGTGTTAGCTACTCATATTAAGTGTTCTGCATCAACTACAAGTGGCCGTTCAATCAAGACATTAAAACGAACCATATTAATTATATAACGACTTAAAACATTGTTATATTAATTAATTAAAATCTGATTAGCAAGTTTAATTCAAATCAGATTATTCCGTCGTGATTTTTAGTGACGATTGTATTTAACCCCTCCCCCCTTCTACAATTGTTTCAGGACCTAACAGTATGGATTTGATCAAAGTCCAAACGAAGCATGCGTGTATAAGAGATGTGAGGGAAATGCTGTGGTTTTTCTAGTGCTATATGTTGATGACATTTTACTCATTGGAAACAATGTTAAGATGTTGTCTTCAATAA
The DNA here is from genome assembly GCF_001625215.2 of Daucus carota subsp. sativus. NCBI lineage: Eukaryota > Viridiplantae > Streptophyta > Magnoliopsida > Apiales > Apiaceae > Daucus > Daucus carota. The sequence goes on along the minus strand of NC_030384.2, from coordinate 792,019 downwards.
AGGCATGGTTGTTCAAACAATTTGAAATGAAGGACTTAGGTGAAGCGGCATACATCCTTAGGATCAAACTTATAAGGGATCGCAAGAAAAGGATGTTGGCTTTATCTCAGGAGCCCTACATAGATGACGTATTAGCTCGTTTTAACATGCAGGACTCCAAGAAGGTTAATTACCCTTCAGACATGGAGTTACTCTATCAAAGAGTCAGTGTCCTTCGACTCCTAAGGAGATAGAGAACATGAAGGCAGTTCCTTATGCTTCGACATGTGGAAGCCTAATGTATGATATGTTATGCACGAGGCCTGATATCTGCTTTGTCGTGGGCATGGCCAGTCAAACCCAGGATAGGAACATTGGAGTGCCGTAAAAGCAATACTCAAGTACCTGCGAAGGACTAAGGAGTATATGTTAGTTTACAAGTCCTCTAATTTATTGCCTCTGGGATATACCGATTCAGATTTGCAGACAGATAAGGATAAGAGAAAGTCCACCTCGAGATGTGCTTTTACTTTGGGAGGTGGAGCCGTAATATGGAGAGTGTGAAGCAGATTTGCATCGCAAACTCAACCATGGAAGCCGAATATGCGGCAGCCTCTGAGGCAGCCAAAGAGGCTATATGGTTCCGAAACTTCCTGCTGGATTTGGATGTGGTTCCTAATCTGCCACAGCAAATCACGATTTATTGTGATAATACTGGTGCTGTGGCAAATACCAAGGAACCACGGGCCCATAAGGCAGTGGAACACATAGAGCGTAAGTATCACCTCATACGATAGTTCGTTAAGCGAGGAGATATCATTGTGGCTGATATAGCATCGAAGGATAACCGGGAAGATCCTTTTACGAAGAGCTTACCAACTAAGGCTTTTCAGGAGCACCTGGAAGCGATAAGAGTCAGATACTTTGTCACATAGTTATATAGTTGGTAGTGCATTGCTTGTAATAAATACTGATATACTCAAAGAATATGTTAGGTCCTATAAACTCACTATATGAATTAATATAGTGAACACAATCAATAACACAGTATGACAATATAAGAGATTGAAAGCAGTAAACTCTTATTCACAAAGCTTAATCGATTACAAAAACTCTCTCAGTGATTTATATGTTATCACTAAGAGCTGCTAGGGTTCTGTAAAATATACTCGATAACTCAACTCATCTAGAGTAACCCTAATCTGTGTCTATATATACACAGTTACAAAATCAATCTCTGATTTGATATCCTATAAATCAGCTATGTATTCTATCAATCAAAGATTGCTACTGTTTTCTGTTTGGTTTCCATAGTCAGCAAATCACTCCTCCGCTTCTATCCTTCCTTGAAGTATATCCGCTTCTGAGCTCTTTCCACGTGTAAACTCTGACGAGTCTTGACTATGTAAACTCTGATCAGACTTTAGCAAACTCTGATCAGCTCCCAGCTTAAACTCTGATCACTCCTGTTCTAAAACAAACTTTAAGAACATTAGTAATCATCAATTATATCTAACAATCTCCCCCAACTTGTGCATAAATATGTTATGTGCAAGTTAACAGATAATTGATGATGTCAAAACAAATAAGTCAAATGCAACAGAGTTTAGCTATATAACCATAACAGAAAACTTTTTAAACTTACAGATACTTTACTCCTTAGCTTCATAGACACCATGAGCTGTCTTTAAATATTCCTTGAGGAGTTCTCTTTCAGCTTCTGCAAGTGCTGTGATCATCTGTCTCTTGATCTCTCTTAGCTCTGGATCTGAAACTCCAGTTTGATAGATTGCAGCTCTAAGATCATAAATCTTGTTTTTCTTCATGTCCTTGTCCAGCCTAATGTAGTAACCTTTGTCAGACTCTTCATTGAAACTAAGAGCTCTGATTCCAGCTACTGTCTCCAATTGTGCTGAATTTTTCTTCATATCAACTAGCTGTCCTTGGTAATTGAAGTACTTTGGAATAAAAGGTCCAGCATTCTTGTTTCCAGTTATACCCATCTTTCTCTTGATTTGATCCTTGATCAGATTTGAGATGTGCTGACATGATTTGTTCTTCACTTGAAATATGTACTGAACATATCTCAACTCTTCCCAGTGTTTAGAATAAAGATCAGCTTCAATAACTCTAAACACTGTTCCATCAGACATAAAGTAGATAAGAATGTTATCACCTCTGTCATTCTTTACCAGTTGGACTGAATCAAGTTTGTCCATTCTTTCTTGCAATGCTCCAGTCTTGGGTGCACAGAGAGATGAGGGGTCTGTTGACATTGATCCTATACTCTGATCAAATTTTTCATATTTAGATCCTAATCCTCCTTTATCTCTTCCTGCTTTTCGATGAGAGATTGGTTGAATTGAGCCCTTGTCGAAATTTATCTCAGTCATCAGACTTGGCTTTGCAAATCCTGGCAATGGGGTTGTTGTTGGTTTAAACACAACTTGAGCCTTGTCAGAGGTTGTATCTTTCTTTGCTTCCTCATTAACTTGAGCTGTGTCAGAGGTTAATTTTTCTTCTTGTGATTCTGCAATATGAGCTTTGTCAGAGATTGCAGCTTCTGATTTCTTTCCTTTTACAACTTGATCTTTGTCAGAGGTTGTAGGCTTCTTCTGAATCCAGCCTTTCTCAAGGCTATCATCTACTATGCTTTTGCCTTTGCTTGTATATTCATCTTCAGAGTATACCTTTTTGATTGGTAAACTCTGATCAGCAATAGTAGTTTCCTTGATCATTATTCCTTTTTCCTTTGGTCTGGCAGTTGATTTTGCAGGTTTCTGGATTTTGCCTGAGGTTATAGCTTGCTCATATTCTTTCTTTAGCTCTGCTTCCTCTGCAGCAATCAACTCCAAATCCAATTTAGCTTCTGGATTTTCTTGTTCAAATATCAGTCTAGCATATTCTTCATCAGTCATTGGTTTATCTGATCCAGCCACTGGTCTTTGCTTTGATCCAGATGTGACATTGTGTGTTGGAGCTGGAGCAGACTTTGAGCTTTGCTTAGACTATTTTGCACTGTCAGAGTTTGAAACTCTTCCTCCAGTTGCAGCTTGAAATCTCTTGTTCTTTGTGAAGTCATCCACATCATCATCATCATCATTTTTCTTTCTTTTCAGAGTTTGAGAAGTAGACTTGCATTTGACTTGTGCTACTCTCTCCCCCTTTTTGACATCATCCTCGTCAGGAATCAGTACTGAGGTTATCAGAGAAAGTGAAGATTGGATGGCTTCAAGCTGTTTAGACATTGTCTCTTGAGTGGACTCAATGTTTGACACCCTTTGCTCCAGAGTTTGTTGAGCAGACACCAGCTTTTTCATATCTTCCTTCAGAGGTAGTAAGTTTCTTTTCTTGTCCATGTTTTGAGTTTCAGCCAAATTTGCTACCTCAGTTCTAAGACTATTTACAGACTTGGATGTCTGAGCATGAGCAGTATGAAATGTCTTCAGATATAGAACTGTGGCTTTGAGGCTTGACATGACATCAGAGTTTGTAATTTTATTCTCTGCCAAGGATAGAAATTCTTCAGCCTTTACTAGCTCCAGAGAATGCTGGTGACTCAGCCAGAGTTTATCCCATACTTCATTAGGTGGATCAACCTGAAGATCCCTGGGAAGAGGCTCAGATTTTGTCTTCAGAGTCTGCACTCTGGCATTGTATTGACTGGTAGACTCCCACTTCTGTTGTTGAAGAGACATGGGGACTTCATCCTCATTTTCATCATCTTCATTTTCATCATCCTCATCATCATCAGATGCAGGATCAACATCATCTTCAACAGGATCTGGAACAACATTCTCTTGATCTGCAGATTTTGATTTGCTGGGCTCTTCACTAGCCTTAGCAAGTGACTGCAATGCTTCCAATACTACCTTGTCAGAGTCTGCAATTACACCATCTGACTTGTAATTTTCTGGAGCTGTATCATGAATTATGGCACCCTCAGGAAATTTCAATGGAGAATGAGGAATTGGAGTGGAGGGTCCATGATCAGAGATTGGAGTGTGAGGATCAGACAATGTTGTCCCAGCTTCAGTTGTAACTGGTTCCTTGCAGATTATTTCCTCATCTACTTCAGATGAAGTAGAAGATGCTGTAGCAGTAGAGAGTGGAACAGCTTGAAGAGGATGCACCATCAGAGCTTGAGAAAAATCAGGAAGTGTAGTAGATGGTGCTTGCTCTTCCTCAAGAGTGAAATCAGTGATCTCAGTAATGGGTATCTTTGCCTTCTTAGGCTTGTTTGCCCTTGCTTTAAATCTAACTTTTCTTGACTGAGGGCTAGCCTGAGAAGGTTCAGAGTTTGTTGCATGAGAGGGTTCCAGATCATCATAATCATAAGCTGCAACCAGTCTCCTTCTCTTCTGCTTTGGTGGAGAAGCAGCTTCAGAGTTTAAAGTCTTAGAGACTGTATCAGAGTTTGTTGGCACATCAGACTTTGTCTTCAGAACGTGTGTAGCAACAGAGGTTCTGGTCTTCACAGTGGAAGGGGCTGCATCAGACTTTGTAGCCCTTGTTAACTTGGATGCAGAAGATCTGCTTGTTGTGGTAGGTCTGGAAGGTTGAGGTTGTTGTTGTTGGACTGGGGGCAAATCCATCCTAGCTCTAACTGGAGCTGGAATTAGGAGAGGCCTCTGGATTGGATACTTCTCATCTTTTGAGATGAGGTCCTTGAACACCCTTTTATGAAGCCTAAAGGGCTTGATCTCATCATCAACAGCAAAATCCACCTCACCAACAGTGGCATTAAACAGTAATTGACAAAATCTTGAGAAATATATGACTTGTCTATTTTCATGCATTCTTTCACCAATATTTCTAAGAACTAATCTACCAAAATCAAAATTAGTAGAGTAGATCAGAGAATACCCAATTTGTAGCATATCCATGGGTATAGCATCCCAGTTGGTGCTTTTCTTCTGGAAAGCCCTCGTGATACAGTCAAAGAAGAAGCTCCATTCCCTCCTTAGTCCTGGACGCTTTAATTGTCCCAATTTATCAAGCGATTCACTGTAGCCCAGAGCATTCATCATGCCCCTGAGATTGGTATCTCCATTTGTGATGTAAGCTGCATTCTATGGCATGTTGAATGCTTGACGAACTGTGGCTGGAGTAACAGCATACTCCTCCCCTTCATATTCGAACACAATAGATGGTGATCCATCTGCACCACCATTATCATATTGCCCTGTCCTCCAAAAGGTGATGATTTGGCTTCCAGAGAGTCTGGCAGGAGCAGTAAGAGCAGTAGCCAGGGCACTCTGTGCCAGGAATTGCTGGATTGGATGATAATCCCTTGGAGCATCTGCTATGTTAAGAATGGCAGCGTGGTTGTTGGGAACAAATTCCACACCTGCATGAATAAACGCTGAAGTCGCCATTAGAACAGAGTTTGTAGAGGAACAAAGGTGTTTGAGAAGGTGTGTAAGAGAATATTTGAGTTGCAGAGAGAAAAGCTTAAGAGTTTGTTGAGAGAGTGTGTGTAAAGATGAAGTGTATAAGTGAATAACAAGCAGTAAAATCTGATTTGATAAACTCTTCAGATTTTGTTTAGCTGTACACGCTTGGACTGTTGTTCATCTGTACACCTGTCAGATTTTAACTGGTAGATGAGTGTTAGTGGCATGGAGAAAAGAAAATAGTAATCATGAGCGCAGTAAAACTTGTGCAGTTATAAATGCTGATTACACGTTCTCCTATTAAAATGTTTTACATGTAAGCCCACTAACAATACAGCCGTTTGGAACACTCTCTTTACATTCTCTGAATATTTAAACTCCTGAGATGTACAAGATTTAAAAAAATCAAGATTAAATCCCTCGAATTTTAAACTCTGAGATTTAAAAAAAAGAAAATAAATTTCTAAGTACCTCAGAAGAAGACATAATGTTTAGAAAATTCATCAAAAATCAGATTTTGTCATAAAATCCATAGCTCAATAATGTGCTTGTGAAATAATGTGTGTGATTTAACATATTAAATCAGAGACTAAAGAATTTCATAATTTCCTAAGAATAAGGAAGACAAATATAATCTGTTCAAACTCTCAAGACATAGAGAAGTGACATACTCTGATGAAGAATTATGCAATTAAATACCCCCTATATATATATATATAAATAATTATTATTTTTTTTAATATAAGGACGCTTCTCAGTGCAAATGAGGCACGACCTTTAAATATAATATTGCATCAGTATTTCTCCAGTAATCAGAGATTGTGACTGGTCACCATAGATTATAAAATCTTAGCAATTACTTAATACCAGCAAATGTTTGGGTCTTCCCAGTCACTGTCATATAGACATCTAAGATCTCAAAGGAGTACCATGCTTATCATCTGGGGTGTATTGGCTTAGATATAAAGTCATCAGAGTTTATAACCACTGTGCATCTCTAATTTAATGAGAGAAAATTCAAATTAATCAGTCTCACTTATAATTAAGATATGTGAAGTAAAAGAGTCTCAATGATATTAACATGCTTATTGTGTAATACAGTTGCACAAAATTGAGATCAAGATTGAAGAACTTAACTGAGATTCATGATTACTAATTCAGATCATGCTCCATAGTATCTTCACAGGTTATTTGTCTCAAAGAAATAAAATGAGATCATTTATCAAGATTCAGAGTTTACAAACATCAGAGAATATCGTCAGAGAATGACAATCAGAGTATAACAAACAGAGTATATCATCAGAGAATGTCATCAGAGTTTAATAATCAGAGTATATCATGGCAAATTTGTGAGCAATACATATGGTAATTTGATAATTTAAACTTGAAAGATCTGACCATTATGTTTACTCAGTTCCTGATATCATTCCTAGCTCATTCACCAGCCTAGTAAAGGTTGCTTCACATAGTGGTTTGGTGAATATGTCTGCTAGCTGCTGTTCAGTGGGAACAAAGTGAAGTTCAATGGTTCCTTCCAGCACATGCTCCCTTATAAAATGATATCTTATACTGATGTGCTTTGTCAGAGAATGTTGAACTGGGTTTCCTGTCATAGCAATAGCACTTTGGTTATCACAATAAATAGGAATTTTAGAAAAGGATAACCCATAGTCCAACAATTGATTCTTCATCCAAAGAATTTGAGCACAGCAGCTGCCTGCAGCTATATACTCAGACTCTGCTGTTGATGTTGATATTGACTTTTGCTTCTTGCTGTACCAAGAAACAAGTCTTCCACCCAGAAATTGACAACTCCCACTTGTGCTTTTCCTGTCAATTTTGCAACCTGCAAAATCTGCATCAGAGTATCCAATTAGACTAAAATCTGATTCTCTAGGATACCATAATCCCAATGATGTGGTTCCCTTGAGATATCTGAATATCCTTTTTACTGCAATCAGATGAGGCTCTCTTGGATCTGCCTGAAATCTTGCACATAGACATGTGGCATACATTATGTCTGGTCTACTTGCAGTCAGATAAAGCAAAGATCCAATCATTCCTCTATAGTTTGTGATATCCACTGATGCACCATTATCTTTGTCTAGCTTGGTTGCTGTTGCCATAGGAGTAGTTGCAGCTGAACTGTCTTGCATACCAAATTTCTTCAAGAGATTTCTGGTATACTTGGCTTGATTGATAAAAATTCCATCTTCAGTCTGTTTTACTTGTAACCCCAGAAAATAACTGAGTTCCCCCATCATGCTCATTTGGTACCTAGACTGCATGAGCTTGGCAAATCTTTGACAGAGTTTAGCATTAGTGGAACCAAAAATGATATCATCAACATAGATTTGAACTAAAAGCAGATCATTACCATGATTCAAATAAAACAAGGTTTTGTCTATGGTACCTCTAGTGAATCCACTTTCAATAAGAAATTGAGCTAGAGTTTCATACCATGCCCTTGGAGCCTGCTTTAGTCCATAGAGAGCTTTGTCCAATCTGTAGACATAGTCTGGATGCTTTGGATCCACAAATCCTGGAGGTTGTTCAACATATACCTCTTCATCCAGTTTCCCATTAAGAAAAGCACTCTTGGCATCCATCTGGAATACCTTGAATTTCTTGTGAGCAGCATAGGCCAGAAAGATTCTAATTGCCTCCAATCTTGCAACTGGAGCAAATGTCTCATCATAATCAATACCTTCCTGTTGTGAATACCCTTTTGCCACAAGTCTTGCTTTATTCCTTGTAATGACACCTTCACTATCAGTTTTGTTTCTGAAAACCCATTTTGTACCAACTATGGATCTATCTTTAGGTCTTGGTACTAGGGTCCAGACTTTATTTCTCTCAAACTCATTTAGCTCTTCTTGCATTGCTTGAATCTAGTCAGCATCTTGAAGAGCTTCCTCCACCTTTTTAGGTTCTGTTTGTGACAGAAAGCAATGATGTAAACACTCATTTGCTGTAGCTGTCCTTGTTTGCACACCTGCTTCTGGATTTCCAATTATCAAATCAGGTGTATGAGATTTTGTCCACTTCCTAGCATGTGGAAGTTGGCTACTTTCATCATTGGATCCTCCCCCTTGATCCATGCTCTCTTGATTCTGTTGATCTTTCTCTGTAGCTCCCCCTGAATTTGTGCTATCAGAGTTTGAATCAGTATTCTCTGATAAGTTTGAGTCAGCATTCTCTGATGAGTTTGAGTCTTGGGTAGAGTCTGAAACATTCTGATGCTCCCCCTCAACATATGCTTCATCATCATGAACTTGTAAATTTTCACCAGAGTATGCTGTATTTTGCTCGCAGTCAGAGTTTGACTGTTCATCAGAGTTTGTCGAATCAGAGAATATTTCTTCATTTTCAAAATGCAGTTCTTCATGATCATCCATATCTGCTAAACCCATAATTCTATTGTCATCAAATGACACATGTATGGATTCCATGATCACCTTGGTTCTTAGATTATAGACTCTGAAGGCCTTTGTTGTCAGAGGATAACCTACAAAAATGCCTTCATCAGCTTTTAAATCAAACTTGGTAAGCTGTTCTGGATGAGTCTTCAATACAAAGCATTTGCACCCAAATACGTGAAAGTACTTCAGATTTGGCTTCTTTTTCTTCACCATCTCATATGGGGTCTTGCCATGCTTATTAATCAGTGTTGCATTTTGAGTGAAACAAGCTGTTTGAACAGCTTCTGCCCAGAAATAAGTAGGTAATTTAGCCTCATCAAGCATAGTTCTGGCAGCTTCTATTAGAGTCTTGTTTTTCCTTTCAACTACACCATTTTGCTGTGGTGTTCCAGGTGCAGAAAATTGTTGTACTACACCTCTTTCTTTGCAGAACTCTTCCATTGTTGAATTTCTGAACTCAGTTCCATTATCACTTCTAATGATCTTTACTTTGTCTTCAGATCCATGGTCCAGTTGCTTCACATGATCCATCAGATGCAAAGCTGTTTCATCTTTAGAGTGAAGAAAATATACCCAAGTGTATCTAGTATACTCATCAACAATGACAAGAGCATATTTCTTCCTTGCAATGGATGGTACATTAACTGGTCCAAATAGATCAACATGTAGAAGATGATATTGCTTCTTTATTGAGAATTCAGTCTTACTCTTGAAGGATGTCTTTCTCTGCTTGGCCTTTTGACATGAATCACATAGACCATCTGAAGTGAGTAGTGATTCAGGGAGTCCTCTCACAAGCTTTTTCTTTATAAGCTCATTTATGGAGTTGAAATTGAGATGTGAGAGCTTCTTGTGCCACTTCCAACTTTCTTCTGCAGAGATTCTTGTAGATAAGCAAATTGCTTTTCCTTCAGAGTTTGTAGGCAAGTTGATTTCATAAATATTTCCATGTCTGTGAGCAATCACTGCCACCTTGCCTGTTGACTTGCTTACTATCTCACTGTGTTCTTCATAGAAATCAACATGATATCCTCTGTCACAGATCTGACTGACAGAGAGTAAATTGTGTTTTAGCCCTTGAACAAGAGCTACATTTGAGATGATGACATTTCCAAAATTGATGTTGCCATATCCCAGAGTCCTTCCTATGTTGCCATCTCCATAAGAAACACTTGGGCCAGCTTTCTCCACAAACTCTGACAGCAGGGCCTTATTTCCAGTCATGTGTCCTGAACATCCACTGTCCAAGACTAGGATATTCTTCCTGTTGCCCTACAATCACAAAGACCACTAATTGTTAGTTTTAAGGACCCAGACTTGCTTGGATCCCTTGGCCTTATTAAGTTTGTTAGCTTTTGCAGCGGAATTATTATTATCAGAGTTTGAGCTAACAGACTTTGGAACAGAGTTTGTACTAGAAACAGATTTTGTACTTGCAGAGTTTTTATTAACCTTTTTCAAAGAAGGTTTCAATTGATAATAATCATAATACAAACTATGATATTCTTTGCAAGTATAAATAGAATGCCATAAACTACCACAATGAAAACATGGATCTTGTGGTTTATATCTAATACTACTTTTTCTAACTCCAGACTTTGTAGGTAAGGAGTTAATGTCCTTGTTCTTCCTGCAAAAATTAGCAAGATGATTAGTATTTCCACAGTTATGGCATGTCTTCCTAGGTGCATTTGGAATAGGCATGTAGTTATTACTCTTGTCTATTCCAACCTTGCCATTTCTATTTTTCCTAGGCTCCTTGTCTTTGTTATCAGACTTTACCTCTTTAAGCTTATGCTTAAGCTGTTTCTGAGTCATCAGTCCTATGTTAACCTGTTTGGGCTTATCAGATTTTAAATTGTTGTTAATCTCTGATTGTGGTCTACTCTGTTTAGACTTAGAGGATTCAGCAACAAATTTAACAGGTTTAACCTTAGGTTTTTCAGTTTTAACAAACTCTGTTTTTGATGACTCAGCTTCTGAGTTATCAGTGTAACCTAGTCCCTTCTTCCAGTTTCCACTACCTAAGACATCCTGAGTAGTTTTGCCTGAACTAGTCCATGTCTTAATAATATCCCTTTCCTTAGCAAGTTCTGATTGAAGAGATGTATACCTCTTTAATAGTTCATCTTTGACAATGACAACATCATCTCTCTCTTTCTGAACTTCTAACATCTGAACTAATTCTTTTTCTAGATAATCATTCCTTTTCTTTACACTTAGAGTTTCAGATTTTAATCTTTCATTCTCTAAAGTCTGATCTCTAAAGCTGATATGCAAAGTTTTAAGGAACAATCTTAACTCAGTTATATCTTCAGTATCAAAGGCAAGAGTAGAATGAGGTACCTTAGCAGTAGATTCAGAGTTGTTGTCAGTGTTTGCCATCAGAGCATAATTGACTTCTTCCTCTGAATCAGATGTATCTGTCCAGTTTCCTTTCTTGGTGATGAAGGCTTTTTCCTTTTCTTTCTTGGCTTTCTTGCATTCAGATGCAAAGTGACCCTTTTCACCACAGTTGAAACAGGTATACTTGTCAGCTTTTCCAGCTTTTCCTTCCTTGCCCTCATTCTTCCTGAAGTTCTTCTTATCATAAACTCTGTCAGAGTTTCTATCTTTCCTTGAGAAACTTTTTCCTTTGTTGAACTTTTTGTAAGCCAACTTCTTGAAGCTTTTCACCATCAATGCTGCTAACTGCATCATCTCATCATCACTGTCTTCAGAGTCTGAGGGAACATCAGAGTTTGAGTCATCAGAGTTTGATGACTCAATGTCAGACTTTGTGACATGAGCTTTTCCTTTGCTCTTAGCAGCTTCCTCTTGAACTTTTAGAGCAACAGACTTTGATTTGCCTCCATGACGTTTGCTCCTCTGCTCCATCTCAAGTTCATGAGTCTTCAGTCTTCCAAAAACATCATCAAGAGACATTTCTCCAAGATCAAGATTGTCTCTTATTGTAGTGACTTTCAAATCCCATTTTTCAGGAAGAGCAAGAAGGAATTTGAGGTTTGAGTCTTCAAGATCATATTCCTTGTTCACCAGAGATAAGTCATTCAACAGTTTGACAAATCTGTCATACAGATCTGTCAAGGACTCACCAGATTTTGAGTCAAAGTGCTCATACTCCTGTGTAAGGATGGTTTTTCTGTTCTTCTTGATGGCTTGAGTTCCCTGACATCTGGTTTCCAGAGCATCCCAGATTTGTTTAGCAGTTTTGCACCCAATCACCCTATTAGACATTGCATTATCAAGGGCACTGTGCAGAATGTGTTTCACCTTTGAGTCTTTACCAATTGACAAGATGTCCTCAGGGGTATAATCTTTCTTGTCTTTTGGAACCATCTTCTGAGGTTCATCTGCAAGCCCAACAGAGAGCTTGGTGGGCATATGTTGTCCATCATAGATCCTGTCAAGGTATTCTGGATCGACAGAGTCTCGAAATATAATCATTCTCTCTTTCCAGACTGGATATTCAGATGCCTTAAGGACTGGAACTCTAAAAGACGAAGCTTGTGATTTTTCAGACATGATTGTGATTAAGATCTCACTGTAGTTATCTTAACAGAGCTGGCTCTGATACCACTTGTTAGGTCCTATAAACTCACTATATGAATTAATATAGTGAACACAATCAATAACACAGTATGACAATATAAGAGATTGAAAGCAGTAAACTCTTATTCACAAAGCTTAATCGATTACAAAAACTCTCTCAGTGATTTATATGTTATCACTAAGAGCTGCTAGGGTTCTGTAAAATATACTCGATAACTCAACTCATCTAGAGTAACCCTAATCTGTGTCTATATATACACAGTTACAAAATCAATCTCTGATTTGATATCCTATAAATCAGCTATGTATTCTATCAATCAAAGATTGCTACTGTTTTCTGTTTGGTTTCCATAGTCAGCAAATCACTCCTCCGCTTCTATCCTTCCTTGAAGTATATCCGCTTCTGAGCTCTTTCCACGTGTAAACTCTGACGAGTCTTGACTATGTAAACTCTGATCAGACTTTAGCAAACTCTGATCAGCTCCCAGCTTAAACTCTGATCACTCCTGTTCTAAAACAAACTTTAAGAACATTAGTAATCATCAATTATATCTAACAGAATATCTTGAGTATAAGTGGGAGATTGTTAGGGTTATATCGAAATATTCGTTTGAAGTATATAACAATTATTTGAGAATCTTGATTGCATGTTTTCACATTGTCTGTATATTATATATTGTAGACAATCTAGTATCAAATGGGATAGCAGAAGATTAGATTATCGAACTCCTTATATAATATAATAAAGGTTCACAGTCTAAATGGTGTTAGACAAACCATTGGAACGACTGAAGTATTATTTGGAAATAGTTTATCTTGACTATTGAATAATACTTATATACTTTGTGTATATTGAACGAGATCAAAATAATAGAATACTTGCTTCTATAATTCTGACAATAAAGAACTAAGATTCTATGATGTTATTTGATGCACATGCCTTGACTCACAAGTTAAGTAATTTATTTCAAATTACGAATTTATGTATTGGGCAATGACATTATATACAGAGTGCGATATTAACTATAAAAGGAAACCATGTCCGAAAAATATATTCGGGTGATGATGTCCTCTTGAAAGCTCCTAAAGATAATTATGCTTTAGTCCTGCAGACAGATTTGTTTTTGCATTATTATAAGGTTGAGTGGATGATCAAGGATAAAAGATATTGATTAAATTAATTGTCAGAAATTAATTTAATTAATGGACATGCGATATCTTAAACATGGGGAATATATAAGCAGTTAATATGGGAGCCGAATTAAATAATTTACCGAATTAGGAAAGGTAGTGCAAATATTAATTGTTTAGTTGATTGAATTAATATTTAATGACATTGGGCCTGGTCCGGAATGTCATTGGAAGGCCTGACCTAATGGTCCATGATCCCTACTATAGCCTATATATATTCTCGTTCTCCTAAAACTGAAAGACACACCAAAACGAATTCATCCTAGGGTTTGAGAGAGGCAGACGTTTTTCTCAAGGAGACAGCTAGGGTTTTGGGTTTTCGGAGCTTTAAGGAGAGGCACACCTTGGGAGATCGAAGGCCACACTTCGTCCAAGTAGAATCAGGGAATACAGTAGAAGACGTGGATTTGAATCGCTTGCGCCGTAGCGATTAAGGTTAATATTCTTTTCGAACTTTTAATTAGTATCATCAAACGCAGGCCAAGGTCCGATTGTTCCTACAATGGTATCAGAGCGAGGTTGCGGTTCTGCGATTTCTGATATGTAGTCTATTTCATGATTATATATGCATGTATATAGTGGTTCTATGATGCAGGTTGTTATCCTTTAATATGGCCATGTTTTAATTATGTGTTTTGGATCCCACGTGGTTTATCGTGGTTATTCTGTTATGTTTGGATTCCACGTGGTTTATCGTGGCTGTGTTGTAAATCACGAGGGTTGATCGTGATAGTTTGATCTTGTAATTCAATTTGTAATTGTTTTAGATTATGATCTGATGTAATAGAATAGGTCTGTACAATCTGTATGTAATTGTTTGATCAGCGGGGCTGCAAGAAACAGAGATCTTTAGCTGCTGCGATCTATTTTCGAGGGTGCTTCGCTGGTTTGGCCGTAACTTTTGCATACGATGTCCGATTTGGGAGAATAAGATCTTTTCGGGTATGGCAGAACGAGACGGACTTGACCAAAACCCGGGCAAGCCCGGTTGGGATGTCTTCCTTTTTTTTCGAGGCATTCTGAGGTCGTTTAGGCCACCAAACGGGCTCTCGAAGTTTTCCGGGATTTTTCGAAGGATGAATTCGAAGCTGTTTTTCCGGGGCCATAATAGTGGATGTGTTTTTATTATGATTTTGCCTTTTCTTGATGATTGTTATTATGTGTTTCTTTTCTATGTTTTTATGCCATGTGATATTAACCCTTCGCACGCTAAAATGACATGGGCATAGGGATGTTTTTAATTAATGCTTTAATCATGATAGTATGTTGCCATGTTATGTGTTCTTTGTGTTGCTATAATCATGATAGTATGCATGTGGACATCAAAGAAATAACATAGGGGGATGCATCTAGATTAAAATCCTCAAAGTAAATTCTAAGTGGGAGAGGGAATTAATATGAGATTAAATCCCATGGTTCCATCATTGTTTGTATGTAATTTAACATAAAGACGAATATAAATTTTATATACGTCACCCATCGTGGCATGTAATTTATGGTGGCTAGAATGTTATAGATATTATTGGAACAAACTTCTTAAAGTAATATGAATAAATACGAATTTTCTTTATTTCTGATTTAGGGCGATTTCTAAGGCTTATGGGTATTAAGTGAGACCGATGTGACTCCTCCACTGCCTAAAAATCAAACCATTGACGAATATTGAATTGAAGTATTCTATTCAAAGAATATTGGAAGGTATACATGCCACCCATCGTGGCGTACCAAGTTCCATAGGTTTCAGATAATTTAAGATTTGATGATGGTATACACTTAGTGTTAAGAATCAATAATTTTTGATGATAACACAAACATTTTGTAACATGTCTTATTTAGAATCTTTATCAAATTTCAGTTGTAATTGTTATATTTCTTGTCATTGGGAATTATCAACGGATGGGTAGAATAGGATGGCTAATTGTAAATATCCGATGCCATGTAATTTTATTAAGTGAAGGATATTCAACTGATGAGATGCAACTATTCAACTGATGAAGACTGGGTCATGTTTCAACTGATGAAAACCAAGCATTCAACTGAAGACAAAGTATTCAACTGATGATGCTAAGGAATTCAACTGATGAGACTAGAACAACATTCAACTGATGAAGTCTGTAATTCGTTCAACTGATGAGACTAGCACAACATTCAACTGATGAAGTCAAGAGCAGTTGAAAGTAACCAGAACTTTCAACTGATGAAGCAAAGAGCAGTTGAAAGTGACAAGAGCTTAAGTCTGACAAATCACATGGATCGAATTACACTAAAATAGACATGGAAGCCTGATTAGGAAAATAAAGAAGCAGAAACATTCTTATCTCATGCAATGCAATCTGGATCAAATCAAGATGATGGTCAAAGATGAAGACATCTCAGAAAGCATGCATAAGACAAAGATGTGCAGCATTGTTTTTAGATTTGAGTGCAATTTGTATTCTAGTTAAAAAGCTTTGTACAACTTGGAGTATATAACCAAGTTAGAAGCATCAGTTGAACTTGTTCAAATTACTTGAGAGAAAATCTGAGAGTTAGAATTTGTTTGTTCTTGAATCTTTTATTTTTGTAAAAGATTGTATTCAACCCCCCTTTCTACAGTTTTTCTTATAGTTGGTGTAAAATAACAATTGGTATCAGATCCAGGTTCCCAACAAACAGGGAAAAAGATCAACACTGCTAAAGAAAGATGGGAAAGAAGGATGCTGGAGTGAAGATTCCTGTTCTTGACAAAGACAACTACTTTCACTGGAAAGTGAGAATGCATTTGCATTTGTTGTCTATTGATGAAAGCTATGTGAACTGCATTGAGAAAGGACCTCATGTCCCAATGAAGGTCTGCACCAGTATGGGAGCTGATGGTGAAGATATGGTAGGAAAAATGGTTCCAAAACCTATCCATGAGTATTCTCAAGAAGATACTGAAGAAGTGCACAAGGACAAGAAAACCATGAACCTTCTGTTTAATGGTTTGGATCAAGAAATGATTGATAGTGTTATTAGCTGCACAAGTATAAAAGAAGTTTGGGACACCATCAGGACCATCTGTGAAGGGAATGAGCAAGTAAGAGAAAACAAAATGCAGTTGCTGATTCAACAATATGAGTCATTTCATTTCAAGGCTGGTGAAAGTTTGAGTGACACATTTAACAGATTTCAAAAACTGTTAAATGGTCTAAAACTTTTTGGAAGAATATATCAAGTTAAAGATTCAAACTTGAAGTTCTTGAGAGCTCTTCCCAAAGAATGGAAACCCATGACAGTCTCTCTCAGAAACACTCAAGAATTTAAAGATTACACTCTAGAGAGACTGTATGGAACTTTGAAGACCTATGAGCTTGAAATGGAACAAGATGAAGAAATAGAGAAAATCCAAAATAAAGGGTATGCATCTGTGGATTTAGTTGCATCTCATGATGAAACTGTCAAGGACAAGGGAAAATCTCAAGTTGAAGAAACTGAGAAAGTGGTCAAAGAAGAGAGCTCAGAATCAAGTAAGGGAAAAGGAAAAGATGTAGCTGATTCTGATGAAGAAAGTGATGGGATTGATGAGCACTTAGCCTTCCTGCCAATAAGATTCTCCAAACTGAAATTCAAGAAGAATTTCAATCCTGCAAAATCTTTTAAAGGAAATTTCAATCCTGATAGAAGCATGGTAGACAGATCCAAATTCAAGTGCTTCAACTGTGGAAATGAAGGTCACTATGTGATAAGTGGTATTTATACACACTTATAGGCCTTCATTTCCACTTAAATTGGTTGGTTGTACTTAAGTGTTTAGTGTCTTTTGATGTGTTTTTATTGTTTTTCTGTGCAGGTCACGAGTTGAGGTGATGAAGTGATTTTCTATCATTTTAGGTTGTTTTTAGTGCATTATTTGCAAGAATAGAGAATTGTGGATTCATCGCGACTTGGGATTTTGTGGGTATATCTTCTACAAACCCTCACGAGAGCACACTCGTCCACTAGAGCTATCTAGGGGTTTAAAGGGCTTGTTGCATATGCTAAATGCAACCGTGATCACCTACGGAAGTGGTACTAGAGCGAGGAAGGACATGCACGCGAGAACGAGCTGAAAAACGAAGAATTGGGCTGCCAGTGGCAGACAGTAGCGCGCCCGCGCTAACCTCTAGCGCGCCCGCGCTATCTACTGCTGCCACTAGCGCGCCCGCGCTAGTATAGCGCGGTGGCGCCCTCCAGAAGTGTTCCGGGCCGATTTTTATAGCTTTGCTGATGGATTTTCGCAGCGGACGAGGCCCGGTTGACTTAGTCAAAGCATTTTAATCTCTCAAGTGTAAAAACCCTAGCCTCGGAGAAGTAGTTTTTATCGTAGAATATCGAAACAATTTCATAGTTAGTTTTCTTTTGTATCAAAGCACATTATCAGTTGTATTGGATCGTTCTTTGCGAGGAAGTGACAGTTTCGAGCAAGATCGTGAACATCAAATCTGTAACGTGTGATCCTTA
This sequence comes from Daucus carota subsp. sativus, assembly GCF_001625215.2. Lineage (NCBI taxonomy): Eukaryota > Viridiplantae > Streptophyta > Magnoliopsida > Apiales > Apiaceae > Daucus > Daucus carota. The sequence continues at coordinate 774,018 of NC_030384.2, read as the reverse complement.
TTATTATTAATTCAAGCATTTTTATTTCGTTTAATTCTTGTCTTTTATTTATCATGCTTTCCTTAGAACCCATGATGTCGATTAGTTCGATTATGAACTAACCGCCTTCATGGGATTCTAATGGATTTATCGATGTAGTCTAGTAACGAATAATAATTACTTGATTTTGTAACGTACGCTGATTTCTTTGCATGAGCCGTGCTTATTCTTCTTAGGAGCGTAGCTAACTTCTAAGTTGTTTGTTAATTCTTTCTGAAGCGAGAGTGGATGATTGAATTTAGAACTATGCCATGTAAACATAGGATTATGTGAATGAAACATAATTTGTGGTAGACTTGAACTATTTTTATCACCCTGTGTAATCACGATAGATGACTTGTTATTTAAACCTCTCTGCTTACACTACCGCTATAGAGATATAGGGTCTGAGCTTTGTTGGTGTCCATGAGATTTCTGTCTTAATTGCGGATTTTGATTGGTATGATATGTGTGCAACGAGAGTTGGCATGTATTACTTTCGTGTTGTCTGATTAGGATCAACAGTCACATGTTAATCAGTAATTTCAATTCTAGATGAATTCGATAATGAAGTTAGAATCCCATGTGTTTTCCTATTCTGAATTTGATTAGTAATTTTAGTTATTAGTATAAAAGAACACATCCTTGTTAATTGTCTTGGCAGTGAAGATTGATCATACATTGTTGCATAGGTGCGTATTCTTAATTCACCAGTCTCTGTGGGAACGAACAAATATATTACTTGTGATCACGTGCGCTTGCGTGTAGTGTAGTTTTCACCGAACAAGTTTTTGGCGCCGCTGCCGGGGACTCGGTGTTAATTAATTAGTTTACGTACTTTTCATCAGTGTGCATTAAAATTCACTGACTAGGATTCTATTCTCTTCTCACTTTTCTTCTTTTCTTTATTTCAGGTGCTTGGATCGCGTTTATGCAAACACATTCTCAAACCAGTAAGGAAGCAATGGATTCATCTTCTTTCTCTGATTCTGAAACAATGAATTATGCAAGGACAGCAGTTGGTGAGGCGTCACGTGAATTTTCTCGTTTGAACATCAATGATAATCAGGCTGACACAATTGAACCAGCAATATCAGCCAGTGGCATTCGCATCAAACCATCAATCATTCTCAAGCTGCAAGACACCATTCAATTTGGGGGTTCTGTTCTTGAGGACCCAAACCTGCATCTAAGAAATTTCGAGAAATTCATTACTGCATTGGATTTCAATATCGGACCTAAGGATCTGGTGAAGCTGAGACTCTTTCCATTCACGCTACGTGATGTAGCACGATCGTGGTTTATCTCTCTCTCGGCAAGCACTACTAATAGCTGGAACAAGTTGGAGAAAATATTCTGTACAAGGTTTTATCCTCTAATCAAAGTATCAGCTATCAAAAACACTGAAGGCAAATTCTCTCAATTCTCGGGAGAATATCTTTGCCTAGCGTGGGACCGATTCAAGAAGATTCTCGAAAATCTCAAGGAAGATGACATGCCTCCGGGAATGGCAATTAATTACTTCTACAGGGGTCTTAACAGTCAATGTAGAGCAGAGTTAGACGTGGCAGCTGGAGGAAGTTTGTGGAACAAAAGCTTCGATGATGCTTACGAACTGATAGAGAACCTAGCCGCTGCTGAGCACAAAGATCTAAAGTGGAAAATTCCAAAAGAGGAAGAATCAGAGGAGGATGAAGCGGTCGAAGTCACTCAGGAAATCCAGATGACTAATTGGCATAGAATTAGAGCTCACTCAGACTCAAACTTTAATGCAAGTGGAGACACTTGTCCTCTATTCTCTACCAGTGCGAGTAACCAATCTGAGATTCAATCACCTGCAAATTCAACATTGAATGAAGCACAGTACCGAAGGTTAATCAGGCGTATTGACGCAGTGGAAGAACGAATTGGTCGTTTTGCTGATATATTAACAGACTCTCTTGCTGAAGCATTCTTGGCACTAGATGTTAATATTACTTGGGATTCGTTTGGTTATGGAACGAGGTATCCTCCACAGGATACTTCATCGGAATCGGATTAAGTCTGGACTTCACGTCGAGCTAACGACGTTAAACAAGCGCTTCGTGGGAGGCAACCCACGCATTGGAACCACATTGTACCATTGTAAATCTCAAAAACACAAAAATCGAAAAATTCAGCCCCCGGGTGTCAGACACTAGCGCGCCCGCGCTAGTGTCAGCGCGCCCGCGCTAAGTTGCACAGCGCGCCCGCGCTATACTTAGCGCGGCCGCGCTACTGACTGCCGAGTCAGCCGAATTTTCACCCAAAAATTTTCTTTTTTCGTTTTTAAAAGCCCACAATCCTAATTTTGCATGCCTAGCCCGAAATACATCCCATAAAACCCTAACTCAACTCTACAATCCTTATATAAACACAAAACCCATATCCAAATCTCATTATAATTCTCTCAACCCTAATTACATATACACATCCATACACACAACCTTCATCCAATCTCTCAAACCCACTACACACAAATCTCTTGCAACTCTAAATCTTTACCAATGGCACCCAAAAGAGCCCGAAGATCACAAGGAACAAGCACCCAAGCCCCCGCATCTAGCGATTCTTCCTCGATGGGTGAGGTTGAGTTCACCTCGGATGGTGCGCGAACCGAGTTTCAACGGCTTATGAATAAGTCGTTAGTCAAGGAGAGGGGATTCTTACCCACGGCGGAGGATGGTGAGCTTTTGAACATGGTTCAAGAGCGGGGTTGGGAATCTTTTTGCGAGGCTCCGGAGGCGGTTCCCTTGGCTATTATTCGAGAGTTTTATGCTAATGCCAAGGAGAATCGCGATGGATTCACGGTGGTGCGGGGAATCCGTGTTGATTATAGTGCGGAGGCGATCCGTAGAGTTATTGGGGGGCGTGCCAAGCGCCGTAATGAAGAAGATTGGGTGGTTGAGAGGATTGGGCGTGCCAAACGCCGTTTTGACGACGATCCAATTGATTTTGAGCGGTTGGTGTATGACATGTGTGTACCGGACACGCATTGGAAGATGACTGCACCTCCTTTGCCGGCACATGTTTCGTTTCCAGCAGCCGCGTTGAACCGGTATGCGAAGGCGTGGAACGCCTTCATCTGTGCTAACATCATGCCATCTTCACATGGGCATGAGGTGACAGTGGAGAGAGCTATTCTACTCTTTGGGATTGTCTCGGGCAAGTATATTGATCTGGGACATGTTATTCATCAGGGGATTCTGAGGTTCTTGAAGGGAGGAACCACTGGTGCCATTCCATATGGCACAATTGTGACGAAGCTCTGTCGATCGAGCGGTGTTCGTTGGCCATCCAACGAGCAATTACAGTTGCCAGGGACACCTATTGATCATTCGGCGATCAGTCGGATGACAGAGTGGGATGGAGGAATTCCCCACCCTCGAGGCCTCGGGTACTTATATGATGAGATGCCAGGGGGACGTCCAGAGTTTGTGAGGAGGGAGCAGCCTAGAGCTTCTGGAGCTGGTACTTCACAGACGGAGAGGAGCTCCGAACCGATGGGAGATGCTCATTATCGCCGCCTAGCGAGACGGATGGATACCATGCATGACATCCACCAGAGGTTTGCTTTTGACTTGACACAGGCTCTAGGTAGTGCTTTCCAGGCACAGGGGGTCACAGTTCAGTGGCCAGTATTCGGAGCAGGGATGCAGTATCCTCCACCTGATTCACCTCCAGCAGAGGAGGGGGAGGACTCGGACTCCGAGTAGGTATGTGGGTGCTCTAGCCTTTTTATCACTTTCAATGGGGACATTGAATATTTTAAGTTTGGGGGTGGTAATCTAAGGAAGAGCATATTATTAGATAGTTTTTTTTTTTTATTATTTGCATGTGTTAGTTAGATCATGTAGTTCACGTTTATTTTATTTTGCTTTGATTATTTCTCACGTTTTCTTTCTAATTTTTCTCAATTTTTTTTTATTTTACATGTTTAGTGGTAATTGTCGTAGTTAGTATCACGAGCATTTGCATGAATTATGAAGTTAAGCCAAGTTAATTGCCTATGATGAGTTATGTGCGTAGTTCTTGATTAGTAGTTTCAATTGCAATGCTAGGTTAGTACTTGGAAATTGCTTGTGTTGGAAATTGTAATTCACATATGTTCTTGAGATAGGATTTAGACGAAATTCCATGAATTCTAGGATTGAATTGAGCATCCTTCAGCTTAAGTCTGTAAATCTTAAGTTTGGGGGAACTGAGGAGTAGATATACCTTTCTAGAAAAAAAAAAAGAAAAAAAAAAAGAGTAGTAAATAAATTCACTAAAAAAATAAGTGGTAGAATTAACTAGGTTGAGCTCATTAGTACTCGAGTAATTAAGTCTGAGGGGACTTTGTGCCTAACAACCTAAAGCCCTTCGTGGTTTGGGATTGTTGACCCAACGCTCGCTACATGGGTACTAGTGCATAAATCTTTAAGGATCTCAACCATTGCACAGTTAAATAAACCACTAGAATAAAGTGAATAATTGGTGTGTGAAGTCTTATGGTGTTCGTAACGCATTTACACTGCGAAGCGCTCTGACCCTAGACCGAGCAATTAATCACCAATAAAAAGAAAAAGAAAAAAAAAAAATATATAGTGAATAAAATAGAAGGGTGTGGACATTCTTTGGGACCTTGGCTTTAGTTGGACTTGAGTGACGGGGTGTTAGTTTTAAACTTTTACGATTCTTGATTGGGATTCTGTGGGAGTAGTAGTTTTGTCTTGTCTCAATAAAAGAGCATGCTTGCACACACGGGCACTCCACACTTGTAAATAGAAGAGTAATTGACTTGGTAGCGTGAGAGATGAAATTCGAGAACATTAGCACAATCTGAGGTATTATAATTGGCAAGGCAATTACTTCATAGTTTACTCATTCATCACGTAGTTGCATTCATGCATTGCATTGTATTATTGTATAGTGTCGTTGACGCTTGAGGACAAGCATCAGTTTAAGTTTGGGGGTGTGATAAGTGGTATTTATACACACTTATAGGCCTTCATTTCCACTTAAATTGGTTGGTTGTACTTAAGTGTTTAGTGTCTTTTGATGTGTTTTTATTGTTTTTCTGTGCAGGTCACGAGTTGAGGTGATGAAGTGATTTTCTATCATTTTAGGTTGTTTTTAGTGCATTATTTGCAAGAATAGAGAATTGTGGATTCATCGCGACTTGGGATTTTGTGGGTATATCTTCTACAAACCCTCACGAGAGCACACTCGTCCACTAGAGCTATCTAGGGGTTTAAAGGGCTTGTTGCATATGCTAAATGCAACCGTGATCACCTACGGAAGTGGTACTAGAGCGAGGAAGGACATGCACGCGAGAACGAGCTGAAAAACGAAGAATTGGGCTGCCAGTGGCAGACAGTAGCGCGCCCGCGCTAACCTCTAGCGCGCCCGCGCTATCTACTGCTGCCACTAGCGCGCCCGCGGTAGTATAGCGCGGTGGCGCCCTCCAGAAGTGTTCCGGGCCGATTTTTATAGCTTTGCTGATGGATTTTCGCAGCGGACGAGGCCCGGTTGACTTAGTCAAAGCATTTTAATCTCTCAAGTGTAAAAACCCTAGCCTCGGAGAAGTAGTTTTTATCGTAGAATATCGAAACAATTTCATAGTTAGTTTTCTTTTGTATCAAAGCACATTATCAGTTGTATTGGATCGTTCTTTGCGAGGAAGTGACAGTTTCGAGCAAGATCGTGAACATCAAATCTGTAACGTGTGATCCTTATTATTATTAATTCAAGCATTTTTATTTCGTTTAATTCTTGTCTTTTATTTATCATGCTTTCCTTAGAACCCATGATGTCGATTAGTTCGATTATGAACTAACCGCCTTCATGGGATTCTAATGGATTTATCGATGTAGTCTAGTAACGAATAATAATTACTTGATTTTGTAACGTACGCTGATTTCTTTGCATGAGCCGTGCTTATTCTTCTTAGGAGCGTAGCTAACTTCTAAGTTGTTTGTTAATTCTTTCTGAAGCGAGAGTGGATGATTGAATTTAGAACTATGCCATGTAAACATAGGATTATGTGAATGAAACATAATTTGTGGTAGACTTGAACTATTTTTATCACCCTGTGTAATCACGATAGATGACTTGTTATTTAAACCTCTCTGCTTACACTACCGCTATAGAGATATAGGGTCTGAGCTTTGTTGGTGTCCATGAGATTTCTGTCTTAATTGCGGATTTTGATTGGTATGATATGTGTGCAACGAGAGTTGGCATGTATTACTTTCGTGTTGTCTGATTAGGATCAACAGTCACATGTTAATCAGTAATTTCAATTCTAGATGAATTCGATAATGAAGTTAGAATCCCATGTGTTTTCCTATTCTGAATTTGATTAGTAATTTTAGTTATTAGTATAAAAGAACACATCCTTGTTAATTGTCTTGGCAGTGAAGATTGATCATACATTGTTGCATAGGTGCGTATTCTTAATTCACCAGTCTCTGTGGGAACGAACAAATATATTACTTGTGATCACGTGCGCTTGCGTGTAGTGTAGTTTTCACCGAACACTATGCAAATGAATTCAGAAAGCCAAAAGCTGAGAAGAGATCCAGTGATCATATGGACTACAAAAAGAAATATTATGAACTTCTCAAGCAAAAAGAAAGAGCATTCATTACAAAGGATGATTGGGCAGCTGGAGATGATTCTGAAGATGAGGAGGAGTTTGTCAATCTTGCTCTAATGGCCAACTCCACAGATCAAGAAGAAAACACTGGAAGCAGCAGTCAGGTATTCACTACAAACTTAGTAGAGTTAACTAAAGATGAATGCAATGCTACTATTAATGAAATGTCTTTTGAGTTATATCATTTGCATGTCTCTTTGAAATCTCTTACTAAGGAAAATTGTAGAATTAAGGAAGCTAATACCTTTCTTAGTGACAGAAACAGTGCTCTAGAAACTCAATTTATTGAGTTTGAGAGACTGAGGATTGAATGTCAAACAGCCAAGGATGATCTTTTGGCTGTATTAAAAAGAGAAGAGATCATAAAAAACAGCTTGATAAGGAACAAGAAATTATTGCTAAATGGAAATCTGGGAGAGATGTTTCCACTAATATCATCAACATGCAAGGTAGAGAAACCTTTGAGGAGAATGAATGGAAAAGGAATAAGAAAGCTCTTGAGATCTCTGAGAACAGTTCAAGTGATGAGAATACTGATGATGATCATCAGTTGAAAAGCAAAGCCTCAACTAATGAAATTCATCAGTTGAATAAGAACTCATCAGTTGACAAGAAAGTTCTCAAGAAACTCAACAAGAAATATGGTCCTGTTAAAAAGAACTTTGTTAAAGGTGAGGATAATTCTTCTGAAACTAGTGAAAGTGTTAACAACACTCTTAATTCCAGTAATAAGACCAAGAAGAAATTGGATGCTAGTGAGCATAAATCAGAAGAGACTAAGAAGAAGAAAGGAAATAGAAATGGTAAAATTGGAGTCAACAAGCACACTAATTACACACCCAATGCCAGTGCTCCTAGGAAAACTTGCAGTAAATGTGGTAGTGTAAATCATTTATCTGCTAATTATAAAACTGTGATTGCTCATGATTTATCGTTGCCTATTCCTATGCCATCTGTTCCTCACATGAACTTATCTGCTATGAACATGATGCCTGGTTTATTGCCTCACAATTAATATTCTCAGCCTAGCATGCCATATATGTTCAATCCATATTTCAATGCTTTTAACATGCCTCAATTCCATTCAAATTTGCATGGTATAAACAATGTATGCATGCCTCAAATGCCTGTGTTTAAGAACAATGTTGATGTTCCAATTTCTCAACCAAAACCAAAGATTGAACCACTTCAATCCAAAGGAAAAGTTGAGAATGAAGGAAAATCTGTTAAGACTAACAAATCTGGACCCAAAGCAATTTGGGTACCAAAGTCAACTTGATCTGTTTTCGAAATGTGTGCAGGGAAACCATAAGAAGAATTTGTGGTACTTAGATAGTGGATGCTCCAGGCACATGACTGGTGATTCTTCCCTGCTCACGAAGTTTGTAGAGAAAGCTGGCCCTAGCATTACCTTTGAGATGACAGCAAAGGATATACTATGGGATATGGCTTGATTGCAAAAGAGAATGTCATCATAGATGAAGTTGCATTGGTGTCTGGTCTTAAGCACAACCTGCTTAAAGACCTAAGCTGAAGGATGCTCAATTCAATCCTAGAATTCATGGAATTTCGTCTAAATCCTATCTCAAGAACATATGTGAATTACAATTTCCAACACAAGCAATTTCCAAGTACTAACCTAGCATTGCAATTGAAACTACTAATCAAGAACTACGCACATAACTCATCATAGGCAATTAACTTGGCTTAACTTCATAATTCATGCAAATGCTCGTGATACTAACTACGACAATTACCACTAAACATGTAAAATAAAAAAAATATGAGAAAAATAAATAAAAAAAAACGTGAGAAATAATCAAAGCAAAAATAATAAAAAACGTGAACTACATGAACTAACTAACACATGCAATAAAATATATAATATATGCTCTTCCTTAGATTACCACCCCCAAACTTAAAATTTTCAATGTCCCCATTGAAAGTGATAAAAAGGCTAGAGCACCCACATACCTACTCGGAGTCCGAGTCCTCCCCCTCCTCTGCTGGAGGTGAATCAGGTGGAGGATACTGCATCCCTGCTCCGAATACTGGCCACTGAACTGTGACCCCCTGTGCCTGAAAAGCAGTACCTAGAGCTTGTGTCAAATCGAATGCAAACCTCTGGTGGATGTCATGCATAGTGTCCATACGTCTCGCTAATCGGCGATAATGAACATCTCCCATAGGCTCGGAGCTCCTCTCCGTCTGTGAAGTACCAGCTCCAGAAGCTCTAGTACGCTCCCTCCTAATGAACTCTGGACGTCCCCCTGACATCTCATCATATATATACCCGAGACCTCGAGGGTGGGGAACTCCTCTATCCCACTCCGTCATCCGACTGATCGCCGAATGATCACTAGGTGCTGCTGGCAACTGTAATTGCTCGTTGGCTGGCCAACGAACACCGCTTGATCGACAGAGCTTCGTAACAATTGTGCCGTATGGAATGGCACCAGTGGTTCCTCCCTGTAAGAACCTCAGAATCCCCTGATGAATAACATGTCCCAGATCAATATACTTGCCCGAGACAATCCCAAAGAGCAAAATAGCTCTATCCACTGTCACCTCATGCCCATGTGAAGATGGCATGATGTTAGCACAGATGAAGGCATTCCACGCCTTCGCATACCGGTTCAAAGCGGCTGCAGGAAAAGAAACATGTGCCGGCAAAGGAGGTGCAGTCATCTTCCAATTCGTATCCGGCACACACATATCATACACCAACCGCTCAAGATCAACCGGATCATCATCAAACCGGCGTTTGGCATGCCCAATCCTCTCCACAACCCAATCTTCTTCATTACGGCGCTTGGCACGCCCCCCAATCACTCTACGGATCGCCTCCGCACTATAATCCACACGGATTCCTCGCACCACCGTGAACCCATCGCGATTCTCCTTGGCATTAGCATAAAACTCTCGAATAATGGCCAAGGGAACCGCCTCCGGAGCCTCGCAAAAAGACTCCCATCCCCTTTCTTGGATCATGTTTAAGAGCTCACCATCTTCCGCCGTGGGTAAGAATCCCCTCTCCTTGACTATCGACTTATTCATAAGCCGTTGAAACTCGGTTCGTGCACCATCGGAGGTGAACTCAACCTCACCCATCGAGGAAGAATCGCTAGATGTAGGGGATTGGGTGCTTGGTCCTTGTGATCTTCGGGCTCTTTTGGGTGCCATTGATAGAGATTTAGAGTTGCAAGAGGTTTATGTGTGGTGGGTTTGAGAGATTTGATGGTGTTTGTGTATATGGATGTGTATATATATAATTAGGGTTTATAGAATTAGAATAGGAATTGGAGATGGGTTTTGTGTTTATATAGGATATTGATAGTTGAGTTAGGGTTTTGGAGGATATATTTCGGGCTAGGCATGCAAAATTAGGATTGTGGGCTTTTAAAAACGAAAAGAAAATATATTTGGGAGAAAATTCGAGTTTCTGGGCAGTCAGTAGCGCGGCCGCGCTAAGTGTAGCGCGGGCGCGCTGTACACTTTAGCGCGGGCGCGCTGGACACTAGCGTGGGCGCGCTAGTGTCTGACACCCAGGGCCAAAATTTCTCGATTTTTGTGTTTTTGAGGGTTACAATGGTACAACATGGCTCCAATGCGCGGGTTGCCTCCCACGAAGCGCTTGTTTAACGTCGTTAGCTCGACGTGAAGTCCAGAATTAATCCGATTCCGATTGAAGAATCGTGGTTTGTACCTCACGATTCACATTTCCGCCAAAGTAAGGCTTCAACCGTTGACCATTAACTTTAAATGATTCATCCGGTGATTTGGCATAGATTTCTACTGCACCGTGGGGGAATACCGTCTTGACCGTAAACGGCCCCGACCAGCGTGACTTGAGTTTCCCTGGAAACAGCTTCAACCGAGAGTTATACAATAGAACCAATTGTCCTACTACAAAAGATTTTTGTATCAACCGCTGATCATGCAATCTTTTCACCTTCTCTTTGTAGAGTTTGTTATTTTCATAAGCACGGAGGCGGAACTCCTCCAACTCATTGAGCTGAATCATGCGTTTCTCTCCAGCTAACTGTAAATCGAAATTCAACTTCTTTAGTGCCCAATAAGCTTTATGTTCCAATTCTACTGGTAAGTGACAAGCTTTCCCAAACACTAGCTGGAATGGAGAAGTACCCAACGGTGTTTTGTACGCTGTTCGATAAGCCCAAGCAGCCTCGTCTAATCGCAAGGACCAGTCTTTCCTAGAAGGGTTAACCACCTTCTCTAATATGCGTTTGATCTCTCTGTTAGACACTTCAGCTTGACCATTTGTTTGAGGATGATAAGCAGTAGCAACCCGGTGATTGATATTATACCTCGTCATCAAGGTTGTGAATTTCCGATTGCAGAAATGAGAGCCTTCATCACTGATAATGACTCTAGGGACTCCGAAACGGGTAAAGATTTGTTTTTGAAGAAATTGCAAGACCACCTTGGCATCATTTGTAGGTAAGGCTTTCACCTCCACCCATTTAGATACATAATCAACTGCTAATAGAATATACTGGTTGTTGCAAGACGAAACGAACGGTCCCATAAAGTCAATACCCCAAACATCAAATATTTCGACTTCCAAAAGCATTTTAAGAGGCATTTCATTCCTCCTAGAAATATTACCTGTACGTTGACATCGATCGCACCCCAAAACAAACTGATGAGCATCCTTAAACAGAGTTGGCCAGTAAAAACCTGCTTGAAGTACCCTCTTTGCTGTCTTCTCTCCGCTATAATGGCCCCCATAACCAGTGGAATGACACTCGCGCAAAACTCCCTCAACTTCATTATTAGGAATACACCGTCTGAGAATCTGATCGACTCCTTGTTTAAACAGAAAGGGTTCATCCCAAATATACCATTTCACATCGTGAAGGAATTTCTTGCGTTGAGCATAAGAGAATTCTGGAGGAACGACCTTACTTACCAGATAATTTACAATGTCAGCAAACCATGGCTCTTCTGCCTCAACTCCAAACAACTGTTCATCTGGGAAGAATTCATTAATGAGAGTGTTGTCGGTAGTTTGTTTGCTATGATCTTCTAGTCGGGATAAATGATCTGCTACCTGATTTTCTGTGCCCTTCCGATCTTTTATCTCTACATCAAACTCTTGGAGTAATAGAACCCAACGAATTAGCCTTGGTTTGGAATCCTTCTTTGAAATGAGATACCGAATGGCTGCATGATCAGTGTATACCACTACCTTTGTTCCAAGAAGATAAGACCTGAACTTCTCAAAGCTAAAGACAATAGCTAGAAGTTCTTTTTCAGTAGTAGTGTAGTTCAATTGTGCATCATTTAATGTTTTGCTGGCATAATAGATAACATGAAACACATTACTTGTACGCTGGCCTAGTACAGCTCCTACAGCATAATCACTGGCATCACACATTAATTCGAATGGTTTACTCCAATCAGGTGCAGTGATGATAGGTGCTGATGTCAACTTCTTTTTCAAAATTTCAAATGCTTCCAAGCACTCCTCATCAAATTTGAATGGAATGTCTTTCTCTAACAGATTGCAAAGAGGTTTGGAAATTTTTGAGAAGTCCTTGATGAACCTCCGATAGAAACCTGCATGACCAAGGAAGCTTCGGATGCCTTTAACTGAGAGTGGTGGAGGGAGATTTTTAATTGTTTCCACCTTCGCTTTATCAACTTCCAGTCCCTTGGCAGATACTTTATGTCCCAATATGATTCCTTCTTGCACCATGAAATGGCATTTTTCCCAATTGAGAATCAGATTAGTTTCCACACATCGCTTAAGAACCATTCTCAGATTCGTGAGGCATTCGTCATAAGATGTTCCGAATACAGAAAAATCTTCCATGAATACCTCCACATTGATGCCGATCATCTCTGAGAATATTGCCATCATGCACCTTTGAAAAGTGGCTGGTGCACCGCATAAGCCAAAAGGTACTCTTCGGAATGCAAATGTACCATAAGGACATGTAAAGGTTGTCTTTTCTTGATCCTCCGGAGAAATAGCAATCTGATTATAGCCAGAATACCCATCCAACAGGCAATAGAATTCATGACCAGCCAACCTGTCAAGCATCTGATCAATAAAAGGCAGAGGGAAGTGATCCTTCCTTGTAGCTTTATTCAGCTTTCTGTAGTCCATGCAAATTCTCCAACCAGTGACAGTTCTAGTTGAGATGAGTTCCCCTTTTTCATTGGCTACTACTGTCATGCCTCCTTTCTTAGGCACACATTGTACTGGACTCACCCATGAGCTATCTGAAATTGGATATATGATACCTGCATCGAGCCATTTAAGAATCTCTTTTTTTACAACCTCCTTCATGATAGGATTTAACCTTCTCTGTTGTTCCACTGAAGGTTTGCTTCCTTCTTCAATGAGGATTTTGTGTTGACAAAAGGATGGACTGATTCCCTTGATATCAGCTATAGTCCACCCAATGGCTGTTTTGAATTCCCTTAGCACCCTCAAAAGTTTTTCCTCTTCTTCACCTGACAGGTTAGCTGCAATAATAACAGGAAGAGTAGAACTTTCACCAAGAAAAGCATACCTCAAGTGATCCGGTAGCGGTTTAAGTTCAAGTTTAGGTGCTTCGATCACTGATGGTTGTAATGGTTTATGATCTTCCTTTTGTTCCTCCAAGCCAAGAGATTCGACAGGTGGTTCAAAATTCCTTCGCCAAGGTGATGAGTTAAGATGATGGATTTCTTCCAATTCTTCTTCACTATCCAATTCCTCATCATTGGTAAGGATTGCTTCCAATACATCATCCTGTAAAATCCGCTGGCTATTGGTTTCTGCCGTAGAATCAAGTACATCCATACTGAAACAAGATTCCTCATCAGTTGGTAATTTCATTGCATTGAATACGTTGAACGTGACCGTCTGGTCTTGTATTCTCATTGTAAGTTCCCCTTTTTGTACATCGATCAAAGTTTGCCTGGTGGCTAAAAAGGGTCTACCCAAGATGATAGGAATTCTCTTATCTTCTTCAAAATCAAGAATCACGAAGTCGGCTGGAAATATTAATTTATCAACCTTGACTAGCACATCTTCAATTATACCCCTCAGATATGTGATCGAACGATCAGCTAGTTGTAAAGACATGTTTGTCGGCTTGAGCTCTGGCAGGCCAAGTTGTGTGAAGATAGATAGAGGCATCAGATTGATGCTAGCTCCCAAGTCGCACAGACACTTATCGAAAGAGAACTTCCCAATAGTGCAAGGGATAGTAAAGCTTCCCGGGTCTTTAAGCTTCGGTGGTAATTTTTGTTGAAGCACAGCACTACATTCCTCCGTTAAAGCTACTGTCTCTAACTCCTCGAGCTTTAGCTTTTTTGAAAGAATACCCTTCATGAATTTAGCATAGCTAGGCATTTGCTCGAGTGCTTCTACGAACGGAATGTTGATGTGAAGCTTTTTGAAAAATTCAAGAAATTTACCAAATTGCTTATCCAGCTGCTGTTTCTTTAACCTCCTAGGAAACGGAGGTGGTGGATATGATGGCTTTGACACCGGAGCAGCTGTAGGGATAGCCCTATCCATTTCAACAGTAGGTGTTATGCCAATTGTATTCGAAGGAAGTTCTGCTGGAATTTCTTGCTGTTCATCATCCTGATTCTGCACTAATGTTGAGGTTGGCCCTGTTGTAGTTTTTCCAGATCTTAGCGTAATGGATTGGACTTGCTCTTTAGGGTCCCTCTTACCTGGTACCTCTGTATCACTAGGGAGATTCCCCTGCGGTCTGCTTAATAAAGCATTAGCTAACTGACCGACTTGTGTCTCCAAGGCTTTCAACGTTACTGCCTGACTCTTGTACATGAGTCTTAGTTCTTCCATGTCAGACCTTTCGTTAGCTGATTGCCCATGATTCTGAAATCCCGGTGGGTGATAAGGCTGTTTAGGTGCATACTGTTGTGAAGTTCCAGCCTGACTATACTGTTTAGGTCCCTGTTGAAATCCTTGTTGAGGCTGATTATAACCCTGATTATTACTCCAGCTGAAATTCGGATGATTTCGGTTGTTAGGATGGTAAGTAGCTGGAGCAGGCTGTTGACCTCTCTGAAAGTTGCTCACAAATTGTGCTGATTCACTAGAAATGGCACACTGATCAGTAGAGTGAGTACCAGCACATAATTCGCAAATTGAGATTGGCTGTTGAATTCCTTGGTGAGCCAGAGAATCGACTTTCATCGTGAGAGCCCTAAGTTGAGCAGCAATAGCTGTAGACGTGTCAAGATCAAGAATTCCGGCTACCTTCCCTTGAGTAAGTCTTTGAGTAGGGTTCTGATATTCGTTAGCCGCCATTATTTCAATAAGATCATAAGCTTCTTCATAACTTTTAGCCCATAGCGCACCTCCAGAAGCAGCATCAAGCATAGGTCTGGATTGAGGTCCAAGACCATTATAGAAACTGTTTATTTGCATCCAATCCGGCATGCCATGGTGGGGACACTTTCTTAGCATCTCCTTATATCGCTCCCATGCTTCACAGAATGTTTCTCCTGATTGTTGAGAGAATTGAGATAGAGCATTTCGTAGTGCAGCAGTCTTTGCCATGGGGAAGAATTTAGTGAGAAATTTCTGAGCTAGATCTTCCCATGTAGTAATAGAACTAGAAGGTAAAGAATGTAACCATCCCTTCGCCTTATCTCTCAGTGAAAATGGGAAAAGCCTTAGCTTCACAGCATCATCAGAGACGTCATTAAATTTGAAAGTGTCACAGATCTCTATAAAATTACGTATATGCATATTAGGGTCTTCAGTAGGAGAACCCCCATACTGTACCGAGTTCTGGACCATTTGAATAGTTCCTGGTTTGATTTCAAAGGCTTTGGCTGCGATTGCAGGCCTGACAATGCTTGACTGGATATCATCGATCTTTGGCATAGAGAAATCCTTCAATGCCTTACTGTCTGGTTGTGCTTCAGGTTCTGTCATTGTTTCAGAATCAGAAGAAGAAGATGAAGATGAATCAATTGCTTTTTTACGAGCTTGAGAACGTGTTAGCATAAACGCGACCCAAGTACCTGAAATAAAGAAAAGAAGAAAAGTGAGAAGAGAATAGAATCCTAGTCAGTGAATTTTAATGCACACTGATGACAAGTACATAAACTAATTAATTAACACCGAGCCCCCGGCAGCGGCGCCAAAAACTTGTTCGCAAAAATCTACACGCAAGCGCACGTGATCATAAGTAATATATTTGTTCGTTCCCACAGAGACTGGTGAATTAAGAATACGCACCTATGCAACAATGTATGAGTAATATTCACTGCCAAGACAATTAACAAGGATGTGTTCTTTTATACTAATAACTAAATTTACTAATCAAAATCAGAATAGGAAAACACATGGGATTCTAACTTCATTATCGAATTCATCTAGAATTGAAATTACTGATTAACATGCGACTGTTGATCCTAATCAGACAACACGAAAGTAATACATGCCAACTCTCGTTGCACACATATCATACCAATCAAAATCCACAATTACGACAGAAATCTCATGGACACCAACAAAGCTCAGACCCTATATCTCTATAGCGGTAGTGTAAGCAGAGAGGTTTAATAACAGGTCGTCTATCGTGATTACACAGGGTGATAAAAATAGTTCAAGTCTATCACAAATTATGTTTCATTCACATAATCCTATGTTTACATGGCATAGTTCTAAATTCAATCATCCACTCTCGCTTCAGAAAGAATTAACAAACAACTCAGAAGTTAGCTACGCTTCTAAGAAGAATAAGCACGGCTCATGCAAAGAAATCAACGTACGTCACAAAATCAATCAAACAATCTCGTTACTAAACTACATCGATAAATCCATTAGAATCCCATGAAGGCGGTTAGTTCATAATCGAACTAATCGACATCATGGGTTCTAATGAAAACATGATAAATAAAAGACGAGAATTAAACGGAATAAAAGTACTTGAATTAATAATAAAGAACACAACGTTACAGATTTGATGTTCACGATCTCGCTCGAAACTGTCACTTCCTCGCGAAGAACGATCTACTACAAAACTGATAATGTGCTTGAATAATTAAACTAACTATGATATTGTTTTTGATCTAAAACTACTTGGAGGCTAGGGTTTTACACATGAGAAATTAAAATAAATTGACCAAGTCAACCGGGCCTCGACCGCTGCTAAAATCCGTCAGAAAAGCTGTAAAAATCGGCCCGGAACACTTCTGCTGGGCGCGGCCGCGCTAAACTAGCGCAGGCGCGCTAGTGGCAACAGTAGCTAGCGCGGGCGCGCTAACCTTTAGCGCGGGCGCGCTACTGTC
>NC_030384.2:300000-456946 GCF_001625215.2 Daucus carota subsp. sativus | reverse complement strand
ATTGCCCCTCCATTAAATTCGTAATTTATAAATAAATTACTTATTTATGAGTCAAGGCTATGTGTCCTTAATACAAAGTGTCAATCACTATATCCGGATTATAAGAACTTAAGCACTTAATAAAATCATAGCATTCTTAGTTCTTTATGTCAGAATTAAAGAAAACCAATTATTCTTACTATTTTGATTCCCGTTCAATATACACAAAGTATATAAATATTATTCAATAGTCAAGACAAACTATTTCCAAATAATACTTCAGTCGTTCCAGTGGTTTGTCTAACACCACTGCGACTGTGAACCTTTATTATATTATATAAGGAGTCTGACAATCTAATCTTCTGCTATCATTTTGATACTAGATTGTCTACAATATATAATATACAGACAATGTGAAAACATGCATTGAAGATTCTCAAATAATTGTTATATACTTCAAACGAATATTTCAGTATAACCCTAACAATCTCCCACTTATACTCAAGATATTCTTTGAGTATATCAATGTCTATTACAAGCAATCCACTACCAACTATATATAACTATGTGGCAAAGTATCTGACTCCTATCGCTTCCACGTGCTCCTCAAAAGCCTTAGCTGGTAAGCTCTTCGTGAAAGGATCTGCCCGGTTATCCTTCGATGCTATGTCAGCCACAATGATATCTCCTCTCTTAACGAACTGTCGTATGAGGTGATACTTACGCTCTATATGTTTCGCTGCCTTATGGGCCCGCGGTTCCTTGGTATTCGCCACAGGACCAGTGTTATCACAATAAATCGTGATCTGCTGTGGCAGATTCGGAACCACATCCAAATCCAGCAGGAAGTTTCGGAACCATATAGCCTCTTTGGCTGCCTCCGAGGCTGCCACATATTCGGCTTCCATGGTTGAGTCCGCGATGCATTTCTGCTTCACACTCCTCCATATTACGGCTCCACCTCCAAAGTAAAAACACATCCGAGGTGGACTTTCTCTTATCCTTATCTGTCTGGAAATCCGAATCAGTATATCCCAGAGGCAATAAATCAGAGGACTTGTAAACCAGCATATACTCCTTAGTCCTTCGCAGGTACTTGAGTATTGCTTTTACAGCACTCCAATGTTCTTGTCCTGGGTTCGACTGGTATCTGCTAACCATGCCCACGGCAAAGCAGATATCAGGCCTCGTACATAACATTGCATACATTAGGCTCCCACATGCCGAAGCATAAGGAACTGCCTTCATGTTCTCTATCTCCTTAGGTGTCGAAGGATATTGCCTCTTTGATAGAGTAACTCCATGTCTGAAGGGTAAATTACCCTTCTTGGAGTCCTGCATGTTAAAACGAGCTAATACGTCATCTATGTAGGGCTCCTGAGATAAAGCCAACATCCTTTTCTTGCGATCCCTTATAAGTTTGATCCCAAGGATGTATGCTGCTTCACCTAAGTCCTTCATTTCAAATTATTTGAACAACCATGCCTTTATTGAAGACATCATCTTAACATTGTTTCCAATGAGTAAAATGTCATCAACATAAAGCACTAGAAAAACCACTGCATTTCCCTCACATCTCTTATACACGCATGCTTCGCTTGGACATTGATCAAATCCATATGACTGGACTGCCTGATCAAAGCGAATGTTCCAATACCTAGAAGCTTGTTTAAGTCCATAAATGGACCTCTTCAGCTTACAAACAAGATGCTCTTGGCCTTCTTTAATGAATCCCTCTGGTTGCTGCATATAGATGGTTTCCTCAAGATTTCCATTAAGGAAAGCTGTCTTGACATCCATTTGCCAAATCTCATAATCGAGATGAGCTGCTATAGATAAAAGAATACGGATTGACTTAAGCATGACTACTGGCGAAAAGGTTTCCTCATAATCGATACCTTCTTTCTGAGTATACCCTTTCGCAACAAGTCTTGCTTTCCAGGCTTTCACCTTTTTGTCTGATCCCCTCTTTTTCTTGTAGACCCACTTACATCCAATAGGTTTTACACCTTTGGGTGGTTCCACGAGCTCCCAGACCTGATTAGAATACATTGATTCCATCTCAGAATCCATTGCCTTTTGCCAAAGACTTGCATCTTTGTCCTGTATTGCCTCTTCGTATGTCCGGGGATCATCATCATGTTCACCAGAGACCAAGTCCGAAGACTCTCCCAAAAACATGAATCTGTCGGGTTGTCGAACAACCCTCCCACTACGACGAGGAACTGGTGCGGTATCAGTGACCGGTTGCACAGTCTGCTGTGGTTGTTCTACTTGTACTACAGGTTCATTATTCGTCCCTCCCACTAATTCCTCTAAAACGATACTACTCATGGGTTTGTGATTCATTATATAGTCTTCCTCTAAGAATCTTGCATTGGTGCTAACAGTGACATCCCGATCCTTAGGACTATAAAATAAATAACCTTTTGTTCCCATGGGTAGCCTACAAACAGCTTTACTTCTGTACGAGATTCTAGCTTAGTCGCGTTCTTGTTCAGCACATGTGCTGGACAACCCCATATCCGAATGTGTCTCAGACTCGGTTTGTCCCCGGTCCACAATTCTAAAGGGGTTTTAGGAACCGACTTGGAAGGTACTAAGTTCAGAAGATAAGCTGCTGTCTCTAAGGCATGTCCCCAAAAGGACTTGGGTAAATCCGAATAACTCATCATCGATCTAACACTCTCTAAAAGAGTCCGGTTCCTTCTCTCTGCTACACCGTTCTGCTGGGGTGTGCCTGGTGCAGTCAATTGGGATTCTATCCCATTCTCTGATAAATATTCCCTGAATTCCCCAAACAAGTATTCGCCACCACGATCAGATCGTAGTGACTTGATACTTTTATTATGTCGCTTCTCCGTTTTAGCTTTGTACTCTTTGAATTTCTCAAAGCACTCAGACTTACGGTGCAACAAATAAACGTATCCATATCTAGAATAATCGTCAATAAAAGTGACGAAATACTCATAACCACTTCTTGCTTGGATATTCATAGGTCCTCATAAATCAGAGTGAACCAATCCTAACACTTCTTTGGCTCTATTCCCCTTTGCCTTAAAAGGCCTTTTGGTCATTTTACCTTCCAAGCAGGATTCACAAACTGGAAATGGCTCCACTGCCAATGAGCCTAAAGGCCCGTCTACTACCAGTCTTTGAATCCTCCTCAAGTTAATATGACCTAATCTCAAGTGCCAAAGATATGTTTGGTTCAAACTAGAAGGTTCCTTTCTTTTATTACAGGTAGAAGATGTGTTGTTCAATACCCTATGTTGTAGTTGCAGTGCGGGTTGACTAGGATTAATTATATACAAATTGTCTTGCAATGTACCAGAACATATAATCCATTTATTCATCATAATAGAAACATTACGATCCACACAAACATTATAACCATCCATAGCCAGTTTAGAAACCGAAATCAAATTCCTTCTAAAAGAAGGTACATAAAGACAATTGTTCAAAACCAAAATCCTATCAGAACCAAAAGATAAATGAATAACTCCTACTGCAACTACTGCTACTTTCGTAGCATCTCCCATGAACACGTATATCTCGCCATCTCTAAGCATTCTGGATTCCTGGAACCCCTGCATAGAGTTACAAACATGATCAGTGGCTCCAGTATCTACACACCAAGTGCTCGTAGATATAGCCGCTATAAATGTTTCTGTAACTAGAGAAAGAGACATACCAGTATTGTTTGTCTTCTTAGGAAGAGGACAATCCTTTTTCCAGTGACCCGACTGCTTGCATCGGTAGCACTTCCTCTTAGGCTTTTTCACACCACCTTGAACCCCCACTTCCTTCACAGCTTGCTGTGTCTGAGCCTTTTTCTTCTTCTTATTGCCTTTCGGCTTAGAGGAAGAACCTTTCTCAGCCACATTCACTTGAACACTCTGGCGAAATAATCCTTCAGCTGCCTGAAGTTCTGTCAGCAGTTCCGCAAGACTATACTGCCTCTTGTTCATGTTGTAATTCAAGCGGAACTGCTCAAAACTCTTGGGCAAGCTCATAAGGACAATGTCAATCTGGGTTTCCCCGTCCAGCTCTGCACCAAGGATCTCTATCTCATTCAGATGTGACATCATCTTGAGAACATGATCCCTTACAGGTGTACCTTCAGCCATCTGTGTGTTCATTAAAGCCTTCATGGCTACTTGCCTAGCAGCCCTATTCTGATCTCCAAAAAGTTCCTTGAGATTAAAGAGCATATCCGAAGCAGTGGCCATAGCCTGATGCTGATGCTGCAAAACACCCGACATTACTGCCAGAATGTAACATCGCGACATCTCATCAGCCTTTGTCCACCGCTTATAATACTCTTTCTCCTCATCAGGAGCATCAGCAGCGGGCTACTTAGGCTTGGGTTCATAAGTGCAAAACTTGTACTCCTCAGCAGTCAACACAATGTCCAAATTACGTTTCCATTCAATATAGTTAGGTCTGGTAAGTTTGTTATCCTTAAGTATGGTGAACAGTGGATTAAACCCCATTATATCCTGAGAATCATGCATGAAAAAATCACATTACACATAAAGAAGGGTGCATAAAAAATTAAGTCCTATTGGTTCCTCTAACAATTATTAAAATTAAATGCACTAACATTTAAACACCATAAGTTTCTGGTACGTCACGATGGGTGACATGTATACCACCTAAATTTGTTTAAACGTTACTTCGGTCCTATTACTAAACAATAAGCCACGTTGGGGTGGTCTATATTATTTTTCATAGCTAAGTGTATACCATCATCAAATCTTAAATTACCCGAAACCTATGGAACTTGGTACGCCACGATGGGCGGCATGTATACCTTCCAATATTTCTCGAATAGAATACTTCAATTCAATATTCGTGTCTGGTTTGACTTCTAGGCAGTGGAGGAGTCACATCGGTCTCACTTAATACCCATAAGCCTTAGAAATCGCCCCAAAGCAGAGATAAAGAAAATTCGTATCTATTCGTATTAATTCAAGAAGTTTGTTCCAGTAATATCTATAACATTCTAGGCACCATAAATTACATGCCACGATGGGTGACGTATACATAATTTATATTCGTCAATTTGGAGCCTGTCCGTCTAGTTCTGCCATCCCCGAAAAGGTATTATGCGCCCAAATCGGACATCGTATGCAAAAGTTACCCTAAATAGCAGCGGCAACAGATCGCAGCAGCGGAAGATCTCTGTTTCTCGCAGCCCCGTTGATCAAACAATTACATACAAATTGTACAGGCGAACCAGACTATTCTATTACATCAGATCATAATCTAAAACAATTACAAATTGAATTACAAGATTAAACTATCACGATCAACCCTCGTGATTTACAACAGCCACGATAAACCACGTGGAATCCAAACATAACAGAATAATTAAAACACGGCCATAACAGTGGACAACGACCTGCATCACAGAATCACTATATACATGCATATATAATCATGACATGGACTACATATCATAAATCGCAGAACCGCAACCTCGCTCTGATGCCATTGTAGGAACAATCGGACCTTGGTCCTGCGTTTTATGATACTAATTAAAAGTTCGAACATAATATTAACCTTAATCGCTACGGCGCAAGCGATTCAAATCCACGTCTTCTACTGTATTCCTTGATTCTCCTTGGACGAAGTGTGGCCTTTGATCTCCCAAGGTGTGCCTCTCCTTAAAGCTCCGAAAACCCAAAACCCTAGCTGTCTCCTTGAGAAAAACGTCTGCCTCTCTCTGACTCTAGGATTAATTCGTTTTGGTGTGTCTTTCAGCTTTAGGAGAACGAGAATATATAGGCTACAGCAGGGATCATGGATCATTAGGTCGGGCCTTCCAATGACATTCCGGGCCAGGCCCAATGTCATTAAATATTAATTCTATCCACTAAAAAACTAATATTTGCACTACCTTTCCTAATTCCGTAAATTAATTATTTAATTCGGTTCCCATATTAATTGCTTATAAATTCCCCATGTTTAAGATATCGCATGTCCATTAATTAAATTAATTTCTGACAATTAATTTAATTAATATCTTTTATCCTTGATCATCCACTCAACCTTATAATTATGCAAGAACAAATCTGCCTGCAGGACTAAAGCATAATTATCTTTATGAGCTTTCAAGAGGACATCATCACCCGAATATATTTTTCGGACACGGTTTCCTTTATAGTCAATATCCCACTCGGTATATAATGTCATTGCCCAATACATAAATTCGTAATTTAAAATAAATTACTTAATTTATGAGTCAAGGCATGTGCATTAAATATAAGTGTCAATCACTATATCCGGATTAAGAACTTAAGCATTAATAACATCATAGAATCTTAGTTCTTTATTGTCAGAATTAAAGAAACAATTATTCTACTATTTTGATCCCGTTCAATATACACAAAGTATATAAATATTATTCAATAGTCAAAACAAACTATTTCCAAATAATACTTCAGCCGTTCCAGTGGTTTGTCTAACACCACTGCGACTGTGAACCTTTATTATATTATATAAGGAGTCTGACAATCTAATCTTCTGCTATCCCATTTGATACTAGATTGACTACAATATATAATATACAGACAATGTGAAAACATGCATTGAAGATTCTCAAATAATTGTTATATACTTCAAACGAATATTTCAGTATAACCCTAACAAAGGTGTTGGTTCAGACTGAGAGGGAAAGATGGAGGCTTGTTGGTCAGGAAAGAAGTTGTAATGTGGAGGGGATTGGTTTTGAGATCGGTGAGGAGAGTTGTATGAGGATTGGTGAGGTGATTGATATGGTGAATTGTAAGGAGGATTGTAGGGAGAGTAATGTGAGGATTGGCTGGAGGATTGGTAGTCTTGGAGGAGTTGAAGTGGTTGGAGGTTTTGTGGAGGTGATTGTTGTTGCTGTTGTTCTTCTTGAATGTCTAGTTGAGCCTGTTGTTGTTGTTGAAGTTGATATTGTTGTTGTTGTAGAGGTTCAGGAACCTGAACAGGCTGAAATGGAGCACTGAATTGCTCTAACATGAAAGGAGTCACTACCAGTGGCACATTGTCATGATTTTTCTTGTTTACCAGCCTGGTCTGGATCTTAGCACAAGTCCTCTGAATAAGAACAACAGGATAATCGACGTACATGGTCCTATCAGCTTCATTCATCTTGTCATTCAGAAATAACATCAGAAACCTCGGATAGAAGCATTCAACTTTTTCATTCGAATTAATTGATCGTTGTGTAACAGACCCCATCTTTCTGATAATCTCCCTCAGCAATATCTTCCCAAAGTTGATCCGTCTGTTATAAGCTATGCTGAATCCAAAGATTTGCAGCATCGAAGATATATTGCCAAAATTCTTTCGATTACTGGGAGCAAACACCTTTGCCAGGGTGTCGAAGAAAACATCCCATTCAGCCTTCAGATTTCCCTTTGACATCTTAGGGAGAAAGATCTGAGCTTGATAGTTAATATCCTGAAAGAATTGTCTGATTTCATCATCTGTAGGGTCTTGCTCAAAATTTTCCCTTGGAAATCCCAGGATTCTGTTCACATCATCAACAGTGATGACAATCCTCTTTCCGTTAGGGAGATCCCCTATCAGCTTGTAGTTCTCCAGTGTCGTAGAGTTGACAGCATTGGAATAGTAGTCGAATAGTGGTTGCACTTGAATCGGAATATCAGTTGTAAGTGCAGTACTGGCCAAACATTGTCTCGAAAGAAATCTGACCCAAGTCTTGAACCTATCAGTGCAGTCATCAGGGTTTAGGCTTGCACAGTAGTTGGTCTCAGCGATCACAAATTCTCCGGCCATTTTTTTAATAATTAACAATTGAATTAAGCGAGAATTTTTCAAATAAAATGTTAATTCTCAAATTTCTCGCAAATTTCAATTAATAATTAAAACTTGATTAATTAATTAATAATTCGAAATATTAGTAAAATATCGAATTAAAAGTTAATTAATTGTAAATGGCACTAATCCAAATTAAATCCACTTAGCCAAACGCCGCCTTAGTCACTAATGCTCCAAACAAACCAAACAAATCCTTAAGTTAAAGTCCAATTAACTCAACAACCAAACAAGTCCTTAAGTTACCAAGAACCCTAAAATCCCAAATCAAGCAATAATCACTTCGATTCTTCGGTTTCAGCAGCAGATGCATACAATCAGTAAACCACAGTCAAGAATCAGCCAAATACGATCTCGAAAAGCTCAAACCCAGATCAACTCAGTTCGAATTTTCACAAAAAAATCGGCAGAGTTTCGACTCTATTAAGTCGAAAAAGAGTAGCCAAGCAAGCAACAAGGGCTTGAAATCGAGATCACAGCAAGTTTTTTAAGTCGAAAACTTGAAAAACTGATCAGCAATCGAGTGTGTATGTATGTGATCGTGCGTGTATACAAGTGAGGAAGATGAAGTAGTGGGCAAGACAATGAAATTGTCTTGCTCGATTGTCTGAGAGAGATATATATGTATAAGGCAGGTGAGTCTCGGTAAGACAATTTGAAATTGTCTTGCCGAGATTTGAGAAGTAGTGTAGAAAAAGTCACTAAGACAATTTGTTACATATTTGATGATGTCACAGGTATCTAACTTGTTTAGTGTGCAGAAGCAAATATCAGAGTTTAGCTGGAAATCAGAGTTTAACGACTGCCAGCTGGATCAGAGTTTATCGATGATCAGAGTTTGCAGGCGGCTGATTTTCAGGAGCAGATCTGGCTAAATAAGGAAGATAAAGATCAAGGGAGATTGTGCAAATCAGGACAGCAGAAGGATAGCTACTGATTAGATTATTTTAGGAAGCAGATAATTATAAATCAATCAGTAGATATCATGTAACTGTGTATATAAACACAGATTAGGGTTTACTCTATAAGAGTTAGAACATCGAGAATATTATTATTGTAACCCAGCAGCTCTTAGTGATAAGATATAAATCACTAAGAGAGTTTTTGTAACCTACTGAGTTTTGTGAACAAGAGTTTACTTTGTTAATTCTCTTATTTGAGTATTCTGTTATTGATTGTGTTCACTATATTGATTTATATAGTGAGTTAATTTGGCCTAACAAGTGGTATCAGAGCCAGCTCTGTTGATATACCTACAGTGAGATCTTAATCACACAATCATGTCTGAAAAATCACAAACTTCAAACAGTAGATATGAGTCACTTAGGGTTCCGGTCCTCAGGGCATCTGAATATCCTATCTGGAAGGTTAGGATGGCTATGTTTCTGGAATCCACAGATCCAGAGTACCTGGACAGGATTTATGATGGCCCACACATGCCAACAAAGCTCTCTGTTGCAGTTGGAGATGAACCCCAGAAGATGATCCCCAAAGAAAAGAAAGACTATACTCCTGAGGACATCTCATCAATCAGTAAGGATGCAAAAGTAAAACCCTTATTGCACAGTGCTCTAGACAATGCTATGTCAAACAGGGTGATTGGATGCAAAACTGCAAAAGAAATATGGGATGCTTTGGAAATCAGATGTCAAGGAACCAAAGCCATCAAAAAGAACAGAAGGACCATACTTACTCAAGAGTATGAACACTTTGATTCAAAAACTGGTGAATCATTGACTGATCTTTATGACAGGTTTGTCAAGCTGCTGAATGACTTATCTCTAGTGGATAAAGAATATGACTTAGAAGATTCAAATCTTAAATTTCTGCTTGCTCTTCCTGAAAAGTGGGATTTGAAGGTAACCACTATAAGAGATAATCATGATCTTGAAGAGATGTCTCTGGATGATATCTTTGGAAGATTGAAAACTTATGAACTTGAGATGGAGCAAAGGAGCAAACGACATGGTGGAAAACCCAAACCAGTTGCTCTAAAAGTTCAAGAAGAAACAACTGTGAAAAGAAAGGGAAAAACACATGTCAAAAAGTCTGATACTGAGTCATCAAACTCTGATGATGACTCAGACACTGATATACCTTCAGACTCCGATGACAGTGATACTGAGATGATGCAGCTGGCAGCACTGATGGTGAAAAGCTTCAAGAAGATGGCTTACAAGAACTTCAACAAAGGGAAGAAGTTCTCAAGGAAAGACAGAAACTCTGATAAGAAGGTCTTCAAAAGGAATGAAGGCAAAGAAGAAAAATCTGGAAAAGCTGATAAGTCTAAATACACCTGCTTCAATTGTGGTGAGAAAGGTCATTTTGCAACTGAGTGTAAGAAAGCCAAGAAAGAAAAGGAACAAGCCTTTATCACAAAGAAGGGAAGCTGGGCAGACTCATCAGAATCAGAGGAAGAAAACAACTATGCCTTGATGGCAAACATGGACAACAGCACTGAGGCTGTTGAAACTAAGGTACCTCATTCCACTCTTGCTTTTGACACTGAAGATATAACTGAGTTAAGATTGTTTCTCAAAAATATGCATGTTAGTTATAGAGATCAAACTTTAGAAAATGAGAGACTAAAATCTGAGATCTTAGAAGTTAAGAAAATGAATGATTATCTTGAGAAAGAACTAGTTCAGATGATAGAAGTTCAGAAGGAAATAGATGACTCTGTTTTTGTTAAAAATGAACTCTTCAAGAAAACTGCTTCTCTTGAATCAGAACTTGCTAAGGAAAGAGAGATAATCAGAACTTGGACTAACTCAGGAAAGACTACTCAAAATATCTTAGAAAGTGGAAACTGGAAGAAAGGTTTAGGATACTCTGATAAAAATGAAGCTGAATCACAAAAACAAGAAATCATTAAAATTGAGAAACCTAAGGTTGTTCCAGTAAGATTTGTTGCTGAATCAAAGGCTCAGGACAAATCAAAGACTGATAAACCTAAACAGGTCAATATTGGTTTAATGACTCAGAAACAGCTTAAGCATAAGCTCAAGGAGGTTAAGAAAGAAAACAGGATTAAGGAACCTAGGAAAAATAGAAATGGGAAGGTAGGAATAAACAAAAGCAACAATTATATGCCTATTCCAAATGCTCCTAGGAAAACTTGTCATAATTGTGGTAATCCTAATCATCTTGCTTCTTTTTGCAGGAAGAATAAGGACATAAATGCTATGTCTCCCAAATCAGAAGTTAAGACTAGGAATACTAGATTTAGACCAGAAAATCCTTGTTTTCATTGTGGTAGTTTATGGCATTCCATCTACACTTGTAAGGAATATCATAGTTTATACTATGATTATTATGAATTGAAACCTTCTTTGAAGAAAAAGATTGATTCTCCTGGTTTAAACTCTGTTAAAAAGTCTGTTAGCACAAACTCTGATTTAAACTCTGATAAATCTTCCACTGCTAGTGTTAACAAACTTAACAAGAACAAAGGATCCAAGCAAGTCTGGGTCCTTAAAACTAATCATTAGTTGTGTATGTGATTGCAGGGCAACAGGAAAAACATCCTAGTTCTGGACAGTGGATGCTCAGGACATATGACAGGAAATAAAGCCCTGCTATCAGACTTTGTGGAGAAGGCTGGCCCAAATGTTTCTTATGGAGATGGCAACATAGGGAAAACTTTGGGATATGGCAATATCAATCTTGGAAATGTCATCATTCAATCTGTAGCTCTGGTCTCAGGACTTAAGCACAATCTGCTGAGCATAAGTCAAATCTGTGACAGAGGGTATCATGTTGATTTCCTAAAAGAACACTGTGAGGTCATTAGTAAAAGCACTGGGAAAGTTGTTCTGAAAGGATATAGACATGGAAACATCTATGAAGCCAAGCACTCTTTAAACTCTGAAAGCTCTGCAATCTGTCTACTTGGCAGAGCCAGTATTGAAGAAAGCTGGAACTGGCACAAGAAACTATCTCACCTGAACTTCAACAATATAAATGAGTTAGTGAAGAAAGATCTTGTGAGAGGACTTCCCAAATCAGTTTTTACTCCAGATGGACTCTGTGACTCCTGTCAGAAGGCAAAACAGAGGAAATCCTCATTCAAAAGTAAAACTGAGTCCTCAATTCTTGAGCCATATCATCTGCTTCATGTTGATCTTTTTGGACCAGTAAATATAATGTCCATTGCAAAGAAAAGATATACTCTGGTCATTGTTGATGAATTTACCAGATATACTTGGGTATATTTTCTACACAGCAAGGATGAGACATCATCTCTTTTAATTGAGCATGTCAGACAACTGGACAAAATTTCCAAAGATGCAGTCAAGATCATCAACAGTGATAATGGCACTGAGTTCAAGAATTCTAAGATGGAAGAGTTCTGTAAAGTAAATGGAATTAAGCAAGAATTTTCAGCACCTGGAACACCTCGGCAAAATGGTGTTGTGGAACGAAAGAACGGAACTCTGATTGAAGCTGCTAGAACCATGTTGGAGGAAGCAAAGTTGCCAACTTACTTCTGGGCTGAAGCTGTGCAAACTTCTTGTTTGACACAGAATGCAACTCTGATAAATAAGCATGGGAAAACACCATTTCAGATGGTAAATGGCAGGAAACCAAATCTCAAATACTTCCACATATTTGGGTGCAAATGCTTTGTTCTGAAAAATCATCCTGAACAGTTGACCAAATTTGATTTAAAAGCTGATGAAGGAATCTTTGTTGGCTATCCTCTGTCAACAAAAGCCTTCAGAGTTTACAATATGAGAACAAAGGTAGTCATGGAATCCATCCATGTATCCTTTGATGACAAGAAAATTACTGGAATGAAAGATTTTGCTGACCATGAGCAACTGAGATTTGAAGATGAAGATGCATTCTCTGACTCCATAAACTCTGACTCTGAGATCATATCAGAGTATGTCACTCCAACTCACCTACCTCAAGCACATGTTGAGGGCGAGCACTTTCACAATGAAAATCTGGGTGAAAATGTTGAAGACTCAGCAGAAAACACAAACTATGATACTGACTCCTCTAACTCTGATCATTCTACATCAGAGAATCATGAGAACACATCTTCGGGGGGAGCATCAGAAACTCAGAATACTCATGGAGATAGCATGAATAATGGGGGAGAGGCATCAGAGAATCAGAATGACACTGGAAACAGCATGGATTATGGGGGAGGATCTAGTTCCAGAAGTCAACTGCCACATGAAAGGAAATGGACAAAGTCTCATACACCAGATCTGATAATTAGAGATCCAGATGCCAGAGTACAAACCAGAACTGCAACAGCAAATGAATGCTTATTTCACTCATTTTTATCTCAGACAGAACCAAAGAAAGTGGAAGAAGCTCTTAAGGATGCTGATTGGGTAACAGCAATGCAGGAGGAGTTAAATGAATTTGAAAGAAACAAAGTCTGGACACTAGTACCAAGACCAAAGAACAGATCAATAGTTGGTACCAAATGGGTGTTTAGAAACAAGACAGACAGTGATGGAATAATCACCAGAAATAAAGCCAGACTGGTAGCCAAGGGATACTCTCAACAAGAAGGAATTGACTATGATGAGACCTTTGCCCCAGTTGCCAGATTAGAAGCAATTAGAATTTTCTTGGCTTATGCAGCACACAAGAAATTCAAAGTTTTTCAGATGGATGTAAAGAGTGCTTTTCTAAATGGAGAGCTGGAGGAAGAAGTATATGTTGAACAACCTCCAGGTTTTGTGGACACAAAATTTCCAGATCATGTCTACAGACTGGATAAGGCACTGTATGGACTAAAGCAAGCACCAAGAGCATGGTATGGAACTCTAGCTCAATTCCTCTTGGACAGTGGTTTCAACAGAGGTACAATAGACAAAACTCTGTTTTATCTCAACCATGGTAATGACCTGCTTTTAGTTCAAGTTTATGTAGATGATATCATTTTTGGATCTACTAATCCTAAACTCTGTGAAAGATTCGCAAAGCTTATGCAGTCTAGATATCAGATGAGCATGATGGGAGAGATGAGCTATTTTTTGGGGCTGCAAGTTAAGCAGACTAATGAGGGAATTTTCATTAATCAGTCTAAGTACACCAGAAACCTGCTAATAAAATTTGGTATGCAGGATAGTTCAGCTGCCACTACTCCCTTGGCAACAGCCACTAAGTTAAATAAAGATACTGGATCACCAGTAGAAATTACTAACTACAGAGGTATGATAGGCTCACTTCTATATCTAACTGCTAGAAGACCTGATATCATGTTTGCTACCTGTCTCTGTGCAAGATTTCAAGCAGATCCAAGAGAACCACATCTGATAGCAGTCAAAAGGATTTTCAAATATCTCAAGGGTACAGTTGAGATGGGACTCTGGTATCCCAGAGAATCAGACTTTACACTGATTGGTTACTCTGATGCAGATTTTGCAGGGTGCAAAATAGACAGAAAAAGCACAAGTGGGAGTTGTCAATTTCTTGGAGGAAGACTGGTGTCTTGGTTCAGTAAGAAACAAAAATCAATTTCCACATCTACTGCAGAGGTAGAGTATATTGCTGCAGGAAGCTGCTGTGCTAAGATTTTATGGATGAAAAATCAACTGTTGGACTATGGGTTATCTCTTACTCAAATCCCTATTTACTGTGATAACCAAAGTGCTATTGCCATGACAGGAAATCCAGTACAGCATTCCATGACCAAGCACATCAGCATAAGATATCATTTCATCAGAGAACATGTGATGGAAGGAACAGTAGAACTTCACTTTGTTCCAACAGATCAGCAGTTAGGAGATATCTTCAACAAACCTTTGGCTGAAGCAACATTTACAGGACTTGTAAACGAATTAGGGATGATCTCTGGTCCTCTCTAAACTCTGCTACATTTCGTAATAAAATATATGTTATTAATCACTTTTATATACTTGATCTACATCTGCATCTGTTATTCTCTGATCTAAACTCTGATGATTATGCTCTGATTTGACAAACTCTGATGTTTATACTCTGACCTGACAAACTCTGATGACATGAATTTTCACTGATAAGAGCATTTCCTGTGAAGAATATGTTGCAAATACTTGAATTAAGTCATGAACATCTCTAAAGTCTGATTTTTTGATATTACATATGTGGAAATCTATGTTACACAAAACATGATTTAAAGCTGTTACCTAGACTGCCTTACTTCTTAAATATTAGACATGTACTCAGTGAAGAACTTGCTTTACTCCCCTTATGAGCTAAGAGTGAATAAGTCTCAGATATGGATCAACAAAAATTTGTTTCTTCTCAGAAAAGAAAAGAAAAGAAAACAAAAGAAAAGAAAGAAAGGTTATCTCAGGTACTCCTTTGAGATCTTAGAAATTCTGTGAAAGGAAAGATCCAAGTGCACTGCTGGTATTAAGCAAAATGCATCAGAAAAATTGTATTTTTCTTGGAGACCTTTCGCATTCTCTGATTACTGGAGAAATACACTGAGATATAAATATCTGATGAAGGTTATGACTCACTTACCATGAGAAGTTTCCTTTCAAAAGATAAATGTCTTACAGAAGAGAAGAAAACTTATACTCTGATCCATATTGTGAGCAACTCGGCTTATGAAGTGGTTAAAACATTTTCGGTTAATCTGATTCTTTCTGATGTTTCTTAAGAAGTTTGTCAATCTCTGTGACAATAGAGGAATCATGTCAACACAAACCTTTCACTCCGCATTTGTGATTGACAAATTTTATGACATCGAGTGATTTTTGATTAAATTCAAATAATCTTTTGCAAACTCTGAGGAAAAATTGATATTCAGACTTTCAATATCTATCTCTCATCAGTACGAAATTTTATGAATAATCTCTGATTTGTCTCATAATATGCCATTTAATTAAACTCTGGTCAATGGTCAAACATCTGATCAAAGTCGGAGTTTAAAATAAATGATTTTTGGTCACGAGAATATTAGATTTAATTGTCAAACGGTACAAAATCCATTTGAATTCCTGAGTGGAGAAAAACACGGTAAATAATTGTGTTTCCTCGGTAATTGTTGCACAGACATACAGATTCACACGCCTGTCATCATTACCTCTCCACTACCATTTTTTTTGTTACCGTTAGACACCTGCCACGTGTCCCACTACCACTTCGAGTCAGTAAATCGTGTATACACACATATATATCAGCTTTGAAAAGTTTTTCACTTTTTACACACGATATTTTACTGT
The DNA here is from genome assembly GCF_001625215.2 of Daucus carota subsp. sativus. NCBI lineage: Eukaryota > Viridiplantae > Streptophyta > Magnoliopsida > Apiales > Apiaceae > Daucus > Daucus carota. The sequence goes on along the minus strand of NC_030384.2, from coordinate 440,948 downwards.
CTCTCTCTCATACACTCTCTTCTCAATTTCTACTACGCATTTCATCAAACACCTTACCTGCAATCTTTAAACTCTCATTTTCTTTCAGAATCATGTCGACAACAGCGTTTGAGATTGATGGAGCAAAGTTTGTGACAAATAACTATGCTTCCATACTAGACAATGATGAAGCCCCCAAGGAGTTTCATCTTATTCAGGATTTTTTGGCTCACAGTTAGCTTATGTACGCTCTAACTCAGCCGGAGTCCATTTCCCCTTCGCAAGTCCTCACCTTCTGGAGAACAGCCAACTATGATGATGGGGGTGATCAAGGCTCTCCATCTCTGACATGTGACTATGAGGGTCAGGAGTATGTCGTTACACCAGCAACAATCAGGAAGGCTCTTCATCTTCCTGATCAGAAGAAATTTGATTCTCCAGTCCCTACTCAAACTCTGAGGGACATGATGATTTTCTTTGGGTACACGGCCAGTACAGACAAGATGGGGGAGCTCAAGCGTCCAAACCTCTGCAAGGAATGGAGCTTTTTCTATGATTGCATCACAAGGGCATTTGGAAACAAGTGCAGTAACTTTGATGCCATTCCAATATTCAGCCAACAGATCGGGTACTCTCTGATTCATAATCTTAAACTTGATCTTGCTACATCCATACTGCGCTTTATTGGAGATAGAAGAAAAGAGAATATGAACATTGTGTATTATGCTAGATTCTGTCGGCTTATATTCTCTTATTGTTTTCCTGATGTACCCATCCCTGAGACTGGTAATGAATTGCCATTTAAAATCCCTAAACGTGCTTTTACTGATGTCATCAAAAAAAAAACAGTAAGAAACCCAACCCTCCAGTGTTTGCTATTCCTGTAACAGTGCAGGATAAGTTAAGGGTAGCTATGCCAGATAAGTATGGACCATTATTCTCTGATGAGAATATACCACATCCTGCCTCCTCTACTGATCAACCAGACACTGTCCCAACCTCTGGTCCTTCCCAACAAGGGCCAGTTGTAAAATCTGATCAAACCTTAACCTCTGGTCCTTCCCAAAAAGGGCCAGTTGAAACATCTCCACCTAAGAGGGTTCTCAGGTCCTCAAAATCCCCAACCAAACCCTCTCCTCCTCCTAGAAAAAGAAGATTCTTGCAGAAAATATCAGACTCTGACTCTGATGAAGCACCTCCAACTCCTCCACCAGCAAAGAAACAGAGGAAGAAAATCAAGCCCACCAACATCACTGACCTGACTGTTGAGCCACCTCAGTCAGAGGATCCCACACAGGCCTTGATCCAATTCTCTGATCAACCTTCAGGTGCAGAGCCAGTCATGATTGGACCTATTTCTGCAGTTCCAGTTGAACCTTTAGAAGCTGACATTCACATGTCAGAATCAACATCAGAATTTAATGATCAACCAGCAGTGGCCAAATCAGATGAAGGGTTGAAGTTGAATCAGGAATCTCTGATTCAACATGAAGACATTATTGCAGCTGACACTCATGTGTCAGATAAAATTCCTGATGCACATATAGAGGTTGTACTGCAAATGATTTAAGACTCTCTGGTTCCTACAGCTGAAATTTCTGATGCAGCTACAGAAGCTCTGGCATCTCATACTCTGAGTATATTTGTCAATGATGATGATGATGATACAACGGAGGTCACCTCTGTTCCAATTCAAGCTTCTGCTTCTCCAATCTCTGATCCAATCAGAGAATCAACTCCAGTCAGAATTGATTCTCCAGTACATGCACTGTCACCAGTCAGAGAATCTACTCCTACTCCAGTTCATGCATCTCCAATTCAACATCCCATTTCTGCACAGAGAAAAGTCTGTCAACTATCATATTCAAAGAGGATGTGCAGAGTTTCACCTCCATCTGTGGAAGACAGATTGACCTCTATTGAGGCCACCCAAACATCAATGCAGCACACTCTGACTGATTTGAGCGCCTCTGTAGCTCAACTGGTTCAATTTCTTACCTCTGCTGATGTCAAAAAAGGGGAGAAAATATCTAAAGACAAATGCAAATCTGACCAGCAAATGACAAAGAGAAGGCCAGATGGTGATGAAGAAGGTAATAGGGAGATGGCTGACAAGCAGCTAAAGCTGCTACAAATCAAAGAGAAGGAAAGGAGTGATAAGGAAGCAAACTCTGATAGACCCAGAGATTCTCAACAAACACACAAGTCTATGGAGTTGACTGTTATGTCTCAAGTTCAGAGCATAAGTGAAGCAGTCAGAATTTCTGATGATATATCTAAAGAACTTGCAGTTGTGAACTCTGAGGTTGAGAAGAAGAAGAAAGAAGATCTGATTCCTGAATCAGATAAGCTGATTGAAGCTGGAGATCCTGAATCTCAGAAGTTCTGCCAAACTCTGAAGTTCAGAGGCAGAGAAACTACCCTATTCTACAAATCTCCTTCTTTGCAAGCTATTGATGAAGCTGTAGCAAGGAAAATATTTGAAAAAGAAAATCCAGGAGTGGACATAGAAGCTATCAGACTTGAGGAAGAAGACTAGCTGCTGAGAAGAGGAAGATCAGCAAGACAAAGTCTGATGAGCAAAAACAAGTTACTGATCCCTCACAGAAACAGAAGAATCCAAAGCAAAAAGGGATAGTAATTAGTGAGGTGAACTACACTGATATCAACAGACCAAGAACCAGGTCTCAAACTCAATCTGAGTCTGTTTCAAAAGGCAAAGGAAAGAAAACTGTTGATGGAGTTCCTCCTGTGATAAAGAAGTCAATGATCAAGATAGCATCAGAGAATCCTTCTCAGAGGATGAAAGAGCTAAGCAGGAATGCAAATATAATCACTGATGTCTCTGATCAAACAGAAGAAGAAGAAGCTGGATTGACCAGAAGAAGAAAGGGTGAAGACAAATCAATCTCTGATATAACTTTAACCTCTGACAATGCTGAAGTTAAAGTTCCAGTAACAGAAGAGAAGACTAAGACTGAAGATGCTGTAGTCTCTTGGCTAAAGATAAAATCTGAGAAGACTCAAGATCAGAAAAAGAAGAGTCTATTTGGAAGCCTTGGTACAAGTCTGTACAAGGAAAGCTCAATGCTCACCAGAATCAGAACTCATGGAACCAGAGGAAAGGAAGCTTATGATACTACTGGTCTAGGTGACAGAAAGGAAAAAATTCAAACAAGTTCAGCAACCACTTTCAGAGATCCTTACCCTCTGACTGAAAAAGTGGGAGAAGCTGTCCCTCAAAAGGACTTAGATAAAGTAGAATCAGTACAGATTCTCATGGATACTCATGATGGGCCAGAAGATAAAGAGAAGATTGCTATATTTCTGGAGTCTGGCAGAGTTTACAGAGTCTCAGAAGCTGATCTATTGCTGAAATCTCTGAGAGAGCTTGAACACTTTCACTATATGCTGGAAATCAAGAATGAAGCTACTCAGAGATGGTCTGATATGATGAAAAGGACTATTAATGAGAAGAGAAGATTTTATGGAGTAAAGTCTGATGAAGAATACATTCCAAAGATAGCTCAAGATGATGGTTCTGAAATATGCATGGAGAAGAATAGCTCTGTGATGGAGACTATTGCAAACACCAGAATCTTGGGTTACAACAATGATGCAGACAGACCAAGGGTAATTCAGCTGGGAGAGGCAATGCAAAGAAGCAAGGTGAATGCCTTGAGAGCAGCTATCTATCAGACTGGGGATGAAACTGAAGAACTCAGAAATGTTAAAGCCCAGATTATACAGACCTTAAAGCTGAAGGAAGAAAATATGATCAACCAGTTTGTCAGAGAAAGCTATGGATATAGGTTGATTTCATAGATAGTTCTGCTGGTTCTGTAAGTTGTAATTAATTCTGTAAATTGATTATCTTATGCATTTGTCCTTGATAGTTTTTTGACATCAACAGTACATATATATATAACTTGTTCATTCTGTCTAATGTACAAGTTGGGGGAGATTGTTACATATTTAATGATGTCACAGGTATCTAACTTGTTTAGTGTGCAGAAGCAAATATCAGAGTTTAGCTGGAAATCAGAGTTTAACGACTGCCAGCTGGATAAGAGTTTATCGATGATCAGAGTTTACAGGCGGCTGATTTTCAGGAGCAGATCTGGCTAAATAAGGAAGATAAAGATCAAGGGAGATTGTGCAAATCAGGACAGCTGAAGGATAGCTACTGATTAGATTATTTTAGGAAGCGGATAATTATAAATCAATCAGTAGATAACATGTAACTGTGTATATAAACACAGATTAGGGTTTACTCTATAAGAGTTAGAACATCGAGAATATTATTATTGTAACCCAGCAGCTCTTAGTGATAAGATATAAATCATTAAGAGAGGTTTTGTAACCTACTGAGTTTTGTGAATAAGAGTTTACTTTGTTAATTCTCTTATTTGAGTATTCTGTTATTGATTGTGTTCACTATATTGATTTATATAGTGAGTTAATTCGGCCTAACACAATTATATTGTCTTACCGATATACGCGAAGACACTTATCAGATTCGGTAAGACAATAGAATTGTCTTGCCGAGCTACTTAACAGACTCACCCAGGTAAGACAATTCGATTGTCTTACCGAAAATGACTAAAATATAAATTATTATATATGATTTTTGATTGATTTTAAAGATAAAACATTTTGCAATTAAAATCAAAAATCTGTAATAAAAATAATACTATATATTACACAAATATTTCGTAAATTTCAACTTTAATTAAATATAAATACTTATGAATTTAACTTTAATTCATTAAAATGAATTAACTTAAACTCAAGTATTTATGCTTAATTAATTTTGAAAGATACAAAATAAATACAAATAATTATCTAAATGCTTAGAGAATATTACTGAAAGGCATATGTTAAGCCTATTTGTAATTAAGAGGAATCAACTCAACTCTGATAAGAAAGCAAGTAAATAGCAAGTACTGTTATCCGGAATCCGTACGAAGAACGTCAAATGATTTATTGAAGATTTTATGTCAGAAGAATTTCAGGATGCTGCTGCAAACCACTGGAAGAAGTTCATTAATATGATCAAGCCTTAGTGTACAAATAATCTTTTGTAGCACGTCCAGAAGATCAGAAGGTATAAAGTTTCAATACTTTATTTATTCAGAAGATTCCATTATTGTGTCTACAAATGAAGAAGAACTAAGAAGACGAAGAATCGACGAACAAGTCACAGCTTAATGGTTTAAATGACAAGGAATATTTAATTGAGCTAGTTACAGATGAACCAGACAGTACATTTGTGTATCAGCTCATCAGATTAAATATTCTACGTCAAAAGAAAGTGGCCGTTCATTCAAGTCGAAGATCTTAATTGTTTACAGAAGACTGAAGACTCTGAAGAAGAAGAAAAGGGATAATTGATTATCTAATTATTTAATCCACTTCTCAAAATAATTATATATGATGTGTAATTTATTTATTAAATTAATTCTATCTCGAATTAATTTAATTTATGAATTTATGCATTTAATATAATTAAGTGGATGTTAATTGGTTAATTAATTAAAGAGAAATAAGCATTTGTCTTGTTGGAATCAAAGGAAAGACAATTTCCTTGATTGTCTTAAGAAATAACAAGGTAAGACGATCAAACAGATTGTCTTACCATGCCATTTCCCTCCTCCAACACACGGTAAGACAATCCCACAGATTGTCTTACCGTGCCCTGTTGTTGTCTTACCGCATGGTTGGCAAGACAATCATTCTGATTGTCTTACCGTGTGGCTCCAAAGACAATCAGGATGATTGTCTTACCGTTTGGAGTGTAAGACAATCCCAAAGATTGTCTTACCGTGTCCCAGATTGTCTTACCGCTTCTCAAAGATTGTCTTACCGCTTCTGATTGTCTTACTAAGCTATAGACAATGCTTATGATTGTCTTACCTTATGTTTTTCAGCAAGACAAAGTGCCAAATTGTCATAGCAACCACTAGATTGTCTTTGCCACCATTGTCTTGCCTAGTTCTTGAGATTTGCCTATAAATATGGTTCATTCTCATTCATTTGTAAGTGTTCAAAGTGCTTGTAAGCTTTCAAGTTGTGCTAAACTTGCTATTCGTTAAAACCACAGTTTACTGTGCTTTGATCATTCGGTTGTTTTGTTCCACTGAGTTAGAATACTTTCTGTCAAATTTATTCTACGAACTAGTGGACATTAAAACGAACCATATTAATTATATAACGACTTAAAACATTGTTATATTAATTAATCTTAATCTGATTAACAAGTTACATTCCAATCAGATTTATTCCGCCGCGATTATTTTTAGTGACGATTGTATTCAACCCCCCCCCTTCTACAATCGTTCCAGGACCTAACAATTGGTATCAGAGCGAGGTTGATACCATTTTACCGTATCAGATCCTATACACACTCTGTAACGTCCAAATATTTTTTATTCGAATTAATTTTATTCCAAAAATTAATTTTGATTAAAAATATTTTTCTTTCAAAAATCCAAATCTCTTCCAAACACTATTCACATTAAATCCAAATATTTTTTAATTCGAATTAATTTTTTTTAAAAAAAATTAATTTTGATTTAAAATATTTTTCTTTCAAAAATCCAAATCTCTTCCAAACACTATTCACTTCAAATTTAAATATTTTTTAATTCGAATTAATTTTTTAAAAAAAAATTAGTTTTGATTTAAAATATTTTTCTTTCAAAAATCCAAATCTCTTCCAAACACTATTCACTGTAGGAACAATCGGACCTTGGTCCTGCGTTTTATGATATTAATTAAAAGTTCGAACAGAATATTAACCTTAATCGCTACGGCGCAAGCGATTCAAATCCACGTCTTCTACTGTATTCCTTGATTCTCCTTGGACGAAGTGTGGCCTTCGATCTCCCAAGGTGTGTCTCTCCTTAAAGCTCCGAAAACCCAAAACCCTAGCTGTCTCCTTGAGAAAAACGTCTGCCTCTCTCTGACTCTAGGATTAATTCGTTTTGGTGTGTCTTTCAGCTTTAGGAGAACGAGAATATATATAGGCTACAGCAGGGATCATGGATCATTAGGTCAGGCCTTCCAATGACATTCCGGGCCAGGCCCAATGTCATTAAATATTAATTCTATCCACTAAAGAACTAATATTTGCACTACCTTTCCTAATTCCATAAATTAATTATTTAATTCGGCTCCCATATTAATTGCTTTTAAATTCCCCATGTTTAAGATATCGCATGTCCATTAATTAAATTAATTTCTGACAATTAATTTAATCAATATCTTTTATCCTTGATCATCCACTCAACCTTATAATTATGCAAGAACAAATCTGCCTGCAGGACTAAAGCATAATTATCTTTATGAGCTTTCAAGAGGACATCATCACCCGAATATATTTTTCGGACACGGTTTCCTTTTATAGTCAATATCCCACTCTGTATATAATGTCATTGCCCAATACATAAATTCGTAATTTAAAATAAATTACTTAATTTATGAGTCAAGGCATGTGCATTAAATACAAGTGTCAATCACTATATCCGGATTAAGAACTTAAGCATTAATAACATCATAGAATCTTAGTTCTTTATTGTCAGAATTAAAGAAACAATTATTCTACTATTTTGATCCCGTTCAATATACACAAAGTATATAAGTATTATTCAATAGTCAAGATAAACTATTTCCAAATAATACTTCAGCCGTTCCAATGGTTTGTCTAACACCACCTCGACTGTGAACCTTTATTATATTATATAAGGAGTCTGACAATCTAATCTTCTGCTATCCCATTTGATACTAGATTGTCTACAATATATAATATACAGACAATGTGAAAACATGCATTGAAGATTCTCAAATAATTGTTATATACTTCAAATGAATATTTCTGTATAACCCTAACAATCTCCCACTTATACTCAAGATATTCTTTGAGTATATCAGTGTCTATTACAAGCAATCCACTACCAACTATATATAACTATGTGGCAAAGTATCTGACTCCTATCGCTTCCACGTGCTCCTCAAAAGCCTTAGCTGGTAAGCTCTTCGTGAAAGGATCTGCCCGGTTATCCTTCGATGCTATGTCAGCCACAATGATATCTCCTCGCTTAACGAACTGTCGTATGAGGTGATACTTACGCTCTATGTGTTTCGCTGCCTTATGGGCCCGCGGTTCCTTGGTATTCGCCACAGCACCAGTGTTATCACAATAAATCGTGATCTGCTGTGGCAAATTAGAAACCACATCCAAATCCAGCAGGAAGTTTCGGAACCATATAGCCTCTTTGGCTGCCTCCGAGGCTGCCACATATTCGGCTTCCATGGTTGAGTCCGCGATGCATTTCTGCTTCACACTCATCCATATTACGGCTCCACCTCCCAAAGTAAAAACACATCCCGAGGTGGACTTTCTCTTATCCTTATCTGTCTGGAAATCCGAATCAGTATATCCCAGAGGCACTAAATCAGAGGACTTGTAAACCAGCATATACTCCTTAGTCCTTCGCAGGTACTTGAGTATTGCTTTTACAGCACTCCAATGTTCTTGTCCTGGGTTCGACTGGTATCTGCTAACCATGCCCACGGCAAAACAGATATCAGGCCTCGTACATAACATTGCATACATTAGGCTCCCACATGCCGAAGCATAAGGAACTGCCTTCATGTTCTCTATCTCCTTAGGTGTCGAAGGACACTGCCTCTTTGATAGAGTAACTCCATGTCTGAAGGGTAAATTACCCTTCTTGGAGTCCTGCATGTTAAAACGAGCTAATACGTCATCTATGTAGGGCTCCTGAGATAAAGCCAACATCCTTTTCTTGCGATCCCTTATAAGTTTGATCCCAAGGATGTATGCTGCTTCACCTAAGTCCTTCATTTCAAATTGTTTGAACAACCATGCCTTTATTGAAGACAACATCTTAACATTGTTTCCAATGAGTAAAATGTCATCAACATAAAGCACTAGAAAAACCACTGCATTTCCCTCACATCTCTTATACACGCATGCTTCGCTTGGACATTGATCAAATCCATATGACTGGACTGCTTGATCAAAGCGAATGTTCCAATACCTAGAAGCTTGTTTAAGTCCATAAATAGACCTCTTCAGCTTACAAACAAGATGCTCTTGGCCTTCTTTAATGAATCCCTCTGGTTGCTGCATATAGATGGTTTCCTCAAGATTTCCATTAAGGAAAGCTGTCTTGACATCCATTTGCCAAATCTCATAATCGAGATGAGCTGCTATAGATAAAAGAATACGGATTGACTTAAGCATGACTACTGGCGAAAAGGTTTCCTCATAATCGATACCTACTTTCTGAGTATACCCTTTCGCAACAAGTCTTGCTTTCCAGGCTTTCACCTTTTTGTCTGATCCCCTCTTTTTCTTGTAGACCCACTTACATCCAATAGGTTTTACACCTTTGGGTGGTTCCACGAGCTCCCAGACCTGATTAGAATACATTGATTCCATCTCAGAATCCATTGCCTTTTGCCAAAGACTTGCATCTTTGTCCTGTATTGCCTCTTCGTATGTCCGGGGATCATCATCATGTTCACCAGAGACCAAGTCCGAAGACTCTCCCAAAAACATGAATCTGTCGGGCTGTCGAACAACCCTCCCACTACGACGAGGAACTGGTGCGGTATTAGTGACCGGTTGCACAGTCTGCTGTGGTTGTTCTACTTGTACTACAGGTTCATTATTCGTCCCTCCCACTAATTCCTCTAAAACGATACTACTCATGGGTTTGTGATTCATTATATAGTCTTCCTCTAAGAATCTTGCATTGGTGCTAACAGTGACATCCCGATCCTTAGGACTATAAAATAAATAACCTTTTGTTCCCATGGGGTAGCCTACAAACAGCTTTACTTCTGTACGAGATTCTAGCTTAGTCGCGTTCTTGTTCAGCACATGTGCTGGACAACCCCATATCCGAATGTGTCTCAGACTCGGTTTGTCCCCGGTCCACAATTCTAAAGGGGTTTTAGGAACCGACTTAGAAGGTACTAAGTTCAGAAGATAAGCTGCTGTCTCTAAGGCATGTCCCCAAAAGGACTTGGGTAAATCCGAATAACTCATCATCGATCTAACACTCTCTAAAAGAGTCCGGTTCCTTCTCTCTGCTACACCGTTTTGCTGGGGTGTGCCTGGTGCAGTCAACTGGGATTCTATCCCATTCTCTGATAAATATTCCCTGAATTCCCCAAGCAAGTATTCGCCACCACGATCAGATCGTAGTGACTTGATACTTTTATTATGTCGCTTTGTAAGTCTAAATGTAAAGACAACCCTATCTGTTACATAGGGATAATAACTCAACAATAGAACAGGACAAGTAAATAACACTACGCCTGCACCGGAATCGGAAGATACGAAGACAAAGGTTGAAGAAGCCATCTACAGTCTTGAAGGAATAAGTTCACTGGAAGAAGTTCATTAATATGTTCATGCCTCAGTGAAGAATAAAGATTGAAGTATTCAAGATTGTGGAAGCAATGAAGATGTTGTCCAAGTACTCGAAAGATTTCAGTGCAACCCCTGAAGCAAGATATTTCTATATATCTTGGTTGGTTATTTATAATCAACAAACTGAAGCATAAACTAACCCGGAACCGACTGATCAATGGTTGCTGACAAAGACGGTATAATGTTCAACTTCAGTGTTAGTCGCTTGTGAACCAGACCAGTGCACTAAGCGTCAGCACGTACGGAGCTTTGCAAAGTATTTATCGATCGAAGAATTGATCCAGTCATATCAAGTCATTTGTTCCAAAGCCAAGTCAAGCCAAATGCCAGCTATGCCAAAGCTTACTGCTCAAATGCCATATGTCAAAGCTTCCACAGAAAGCCATATCAGGAAGTGACCTATCTTTTATATGTGTGCACTTATATATTTGTATATGTACAAATATATTTATATATATGTATATATGTATATTTAATTAAATATAATATATATAATATATATGTATATATGTTTTTAAACATATGTATATGTATATTTATATGTATGTATATTTAAATAAATATATATGTATATAATATATGTATTTATATTTTGCATAAGCAATTATATAATTAAGTGTATATATATATTATATTATGTGCATAAATATATGTATATTTAGAGAGAGTTATATATATCTTTATATATATATTTATATTTATATTTACACATAGTTATATGTATATTATATATATTTAAATATATGAGAATATATTTAAATATATGTGTATATATATGTTACTATATGTTTATATAAATATTATATATATGTATATATTTATATATACTTTTCTTTATATATTTATGTTTATATTTATATTTATAAATAACAATATATATCTATCTATATACATTTATATATATTTACATTTGTATTTACATATAATTATATATTATATATATTTAAATATATGAGAATATATTTAAATATATGTACATATATTATTATATGTTCATATAAATAAAATATATATGTGTGTATATATTTATATATACTTTTATTTATTAATATAATAACAACATAATATATTATATTATATATATTATGCATGCATGTGATGATGTCAGGTGTCTAGGGCAACCTAGGGTTTGCATGTGCAGAGGAGAGATAACAATGGAGTTCTCCACTGTATCAAGCGCAACTTACAGATGGATCAATGGAGCTAAGGCATGAACACAGTGTATCACAGGGGAGGCGCCAACTGAGTTGGAGCGCAAACTTTGATCAAGTCAAAGTTTGCGCCTCCACAGCCTTTACACTTAGAAAATCTCTAAGTCTTCACTGTTACACTGAGGATGAATGTTGTGGCGCAAGTCTTGACCAAGTGAAGCGCGAAGTTTGACTTCATTGTGATTGTCTAAGTGCTAAACACAGTGATGCACTGTGTAGCGCAAGGTTTGACCACACAGGCGCATCCTTTGACTCTCGAGCGCAACAATTGACTGAAACACTTAGAATTATTCTAAGTGATTTCTTACAGTGGCACACTGTATTGGCGCCAACTTTGACCGAGGCGCCAAGTTTGACCACAAATGGAGAAAGTGTATATCTGGGCGCAACTTTCATATATATATATATATGTTTATATATATGTATATGAAAGTGGCGCCACTCCTTGTATATTCCGAGTTAGATTTATTTTGTTAAATCGAATCCGTCCCGGACGAACTCAAGTCGTCCAGGACGAACTCGTTAACCATGGTTAGTTTATGAAAGCCTATAAATATGTGATTGTGGTTCTCACAATTTACACATCATCCTTCGGGATGGATGGCCAAGTGCTATGCACAAACTCTCTCAAATATTCACACACCCTAGCCTAGTTTTGTGCCATAAATATTTGTAGTGGATAGGGCTTGTAATATTTAGAGGAGTGGTCATTGTAGCCAACCTTCGGGTTTGGATTTGTAGCACCCTTCGAGGTATTTATCAATATACAGATATACCTTGGAAAATATTGTGTGTTGGTTTAATATTTTCATATCCTCAGAAACCGACCAAATAAATATCCGGAACACGAAACCCATTACAGGACTGCAATTTGTTTATCCGCAAGATTCGAAAGAATTTTAAATTGTAGTGAGTATCGTATTCAACCCCCCCTTCTACGATACTTTGGACCTAACAATTGGCATCAGAGCGCAGGTTGATTGATATACAAATCAGGATCCTTATCGTACGGAAAATCAAGAACCTAGCTTTTGATATTTGATTAGGGGAAATGTTCTTCCGGTTTGTGTTGCTGAATTTGTCCGTAGGCCTAAGCAAGGATTATCCGTCGGATACTGAACTTTGGACTGAGACTTATAAATTTATACTTTAAATTTTAATAAGTTTATTTTATAAATTTGACTTAATTTATTTTAAACTTATTAATTGAGTTTATTATGAATTAATTAAATTTATATTATAAACTTAATTAAATTTACTTTATAAACTTTACCAAATTCATTTAATAAATTTGTTTAAATTTATTTTAGACTTGTAAAGTTTACTCTTAGACTTTATTAAGTTTATCATAAATTTTATAAATTTAGTATTTAAATTTGTATAGTTTATGATTTAAATTTAAGTTAAAATCTAGAATATAAATTTAAGAGGATTTAACTGATTATGGATATAAGTTCAAGTTCAAGGGTTCAATTTCGTTTGTTCTGGAAGTAGTGATTTAATTGGAGACGAGACACTTGAATATTTTCAAAAATTAAATTTATCTAATAAATTTTAATATATTTACTAAATGAATTTGAAATAAATTTATTCTAAACTTATTCAGTTTATTATGAATTTATTTGAATTTATTTTTTAAATATAATTAAATTTACTTTATAGATTTAACTAAGTTTGTTTTATACTTTATTTTCTTTCATCTTTTAAAACTTATTTTTAAATTTATTTTCTTTATAATTTAAACTTAGTTTAAATAATCAAGTGTCCCGTAACCTTTTTGATTATTCTACTCCAAGACAAATCAGATTGATATTTAGTTGAGACAGATCAGGCTGACAGATTACAAGACAAACACCGGACTTTCAAATACCAGATTCTCAGAACCGGTAATGGAATTACATTGATGACCCAATCCAATTGATTACTCAAAGGATTATTAGAAGCAGTTTTATATGTTCGACAAAGATGATTGTGATTCAAAGAAGATTCTATTGAAGACTAATTTGGTACTACTGACAGTGGATTTTGAAGAAGGTACTTCAGGCCTTGATCTGAGTAATTACTCCTACTTGATTATCAGATCACCAGATCAGGATGGGAACTTGCTTTATGTGTTGAGTGCATCTTCCCAGGGCTCGGAATATCAACTTTGAATGGTACCACTAGTAGTAGGAAAAGAGAAGTTTTTACGAAAGAATCTTCAAGGGATTTCAATCTAACTCAGTGATTCAGGGATATACAATCACTCAGTGAATTGTACCAATGCTAAATCTATCTGAAATCAGCTGAGATCAAAGACAGAGAACTGTGGAGGTTTAAGGATATAATTATCGAGTTACTACCACATCAAATCAGTTTCGTGCATTAATGTCAGAACCTTAGGATTGAACAGAAGAGTTTGTAACTGCTGAATCTGAGGAAGCTCAAGTCGATGAAAGTTTAACACTTTTAAAGAATGTGAGGACAAAACTTCAAGGATTAGCATAACACTGTCTGAGAGGTTTAGTCATGTCAGATTCAGATGGAATCTATTGGTTTCAGTGGAGACTCTTCGGGGTTTAGTTCGACAGGTTGTTTGAAAACTGAGTTGGTCAGTGCACACAATATTGATTGGTATCTTTAGCAAAGAAGGGTTGCTATATATATTGAAGCCTCGACAAACAACGATGATGGGGCTTGTCTGAAATTCAAGTGGATGTTTTGAAAGAAGCATCACAAGTTCTTATGCTATTTTAGGAAAGGTGTGAGATGGATCAATTGCTGATGAGAAGGATGATTATGGTTATCTGGCTATCCTAGCATTCTCTGAAGATGACTCAACTCGCACATCTCAGGTACGAATTCTTTCTAACTATGCAATACTTATTTCTTTATATTCAAAGCATGTTATAAATCTTCGAGTAGAATTGTTTAACACACAAGCACAAGCATGATAGCATCACAATAGATAATGTTGAACTAGTATGCTAGATCATTGTTCTGGTAACTAGGATTGATGATAATCTTGTGCATGTGTCTTTAGCAGATTCTTAGCATGTGTATGAATATTTAGGATTTGATTATTTTCAATAGTGAGATTAGAAGCTTTCCTTTGGAACACGACTCTTAGTTTTAGGGGTTATGATCCTAGCATGTATAACTTTGTTAAAACACTTACTTTCAGATTCCCTAGTACAATTAGATTTGCTTATCTAATCTGAATTGTTTGTTAAGGAATTTATTTGTTCTATGATGGAATGTCTACCTTATGTCAGTAGAACTATTAGAACTTCATGTTAGATCTAAAACTGACTTAGGTAATAGAGATAGTATAATGCCCATATAACAACAGATTGGGATTAGTATGAATTGATAATGTGATTATTAATTTCTTGTGTCTAATCCATATGCTTTTCGAAGATTATTGAATATATGTAATTCTACTTGCTACCTGTTGCACTTGTGTTAATTGGTTTAAGTAGAGAGTACTGAATCTTCTGAATTGCATAATTTCCTGTCTTGCTCTTGTCTTATCTTTGATTGATTGCCATGTGTATTCAACATTATGTCTGCTTATTTTCATGTCATGAATGCATGTCTTTGTACTTGCATTGATTTTAGAAAAGCATGTTTGAGAATCAGATTAGGGCAATGTCTAGATAAGAATTAGCATGTTAAGGTTGCTTCTGTTGTTACAATTGTTAAAGAAAAATCTCTAATCCATCCGGACCCAGTTATGATTGGGGACCATAGAACTCTTTCCATTTGTGATTGCAGATTACATATGATCCATATGATTTTTGGTGCACTCTGTTTGCTGAGTAGCTGAAATCATATTATTCACAAAAAGTACCTGTTAGCAAATGTGATCGTGTGAGCAGTTCCGTCAATAATCTTTGAAAGATGACAACAAAGATTCTCTTGCGGGACATGCCTGTTTTCCTGGAATGTCATCATGGAAGCATATCTTTCTTGGAAGAGTCAAAGCACACAAATTCCTAGTATCAGACTGTTCTCTAACAAATGACAGTATGTCAGTTCATGGAATAGTGTTTTATCTCAAATCAGGAAGGATGTGAATTTTGCTCGTAACTAATATGGAACTTCAACTGAAGATGGAGTGAGCTGTTTTGATAGTGAAGCCTCATCAGATGAGTATTAGCTATGGCACTTGAAGCTCTCGCACTTGTATGTCAAAACAAGGAGCTCTTTCTATTCGTAAGAAGAGAATTGGTGAGAGGACTACCTCATCTGGAATTCAATATGGATGAAGCTCATGAGGTATGTCAATAGGGAAGTCGAAGGAGCATCGCACAGAAGCAAAGATATGACTAACAATACTGAGCCGCTTCAGATGATACGTATGGATTTCTACGGATCAGCTAATGTCATGTCTGCAAACAAAGCTAGATATCTTTTTGCGATGATCATTGACTGCTCTAGATTCTTTCGTGTTGTTCGTATGTGTTCGAAGGACGAGACGTCACAAATGAAGGTTGATCAAGATGAACCCTGATCATTGATAAATCCAGAAAGACATCATTTTTGCCAGTGGCCAATCAGAAGCAAACACTAACTCTTGGTATGTGTTTGGAGGAAAATGCCTCTTTACAAGTCTTGCATTTGAAGATCAAAGAATATTTTCCTCGGCTACTCTATGGAGTCTACAGTCTACAGGGTGATTGTGATTAATCAACAGAAGGTGATTGTAAGTCTGGACAAGAGACTGAACGACACTTTGCTCCAAGCTGTTAAAGGTGATATTATTGGTTTAATAATGATTCAGATCCAAGCAGAATCTCTTTGTACGGATAAGGATTATTAAAGAAATCCCAGCAACAGCTTAGGGGGAGCATTTGGTGGATCTACTAGTCAAACTCAACACCACATTGAAGATGAACAGGACATATCAAGAACGTATCTGCTTAGACAAAGGGTTTGAGTCTATATCATTCCCGGATTCTAGTTCTTAAATGTTCCTAATGGTGAAGTGAAGACTAAGAGAGCTATTGTGAAAGGATGTTGTTTCTTTGGGTTTCAATCTGAAGTGAAACTTGAGGAAGATTCAGAAGCTCTTAAAGGGATCCAGATTGAGTGAGTGCACAACAATATGATCTCAATCAAGTTGTAAAGCAGATTGTGCGGATTCTGATACCCTGACCTAAAGACAATTCAGTACTTAGTACTTGTCGGGTATTCAGATTCCAACTGGATGTTTTTGGCTCTGTTACGAGGGACAAGCCAATTTGGTTGCTTAGAGTTACTTCAAAAGAGAAGGTTATGAAGATGATGGAAATAGAATCTTCAAGTTCAGGACTCTACATCTTAGAGGACTCAACGACCTTCATGATTGAACTAAAGCACCATTGACGAGACTCGGGTTCAGGATATTACAGTGAGCTAGAAGATGAAGCTTCATGCATTATTTCAAGGACTTTGCAGTTGCAGATCCAACGGAATTTGTATATCTCTTTCTTCACCAGCTCTCGATGAGTTACTCTCCAACACCTGATGATCGTCACGGACATGGTATGACTTCTGACTAGCATATTATTTTAATATCTGTTTGCTAGAGTCATATTTGGTATCCAAATTATTACCTCTCATGATACAAGGCACACACAATACAACTATCTGTGCTGTGATACCATGATTATATTATATGTGGACTAATGTCACTTGTGCAAGATAATTGCTAAGTGAATGCAGATTAGTGATATGATGAGTTTGTTGGAAAGTTGCAATTCTTCATGGTCTACTAGTTAGCCTAAAGAATGATGGCAATAAAAGGAAGTCAAAGATCTTTTGAATATGTGCATTTTGGAAGATTCTAGACCTGCCAAGACTTATGCCAACAACCACTGGACTTGATCAGTACAAGAAAGGTACATCAACTGAAATGTCAAGTCTCAGAGGTATTCAACTTATCACTTTACTTAACTGCAAGTAGATCACATACTATATTTTCTATAAGGTGTTACTTCTTTCATGAGCATGTCTATCGTATTTCTTGAATGAATTCATAAGTATTAAATTGTCTATACATAGGACTTGTGAATTTATTTAAAATCCAGTATCTCGTGCTTTGTGCTACTATATATGATTGCCATGATGATATGTTATATGCTTAGATGGTAATAATGTGTTTTAGCATGAGTGTTTGTTATTTCAATTATTTAAATTATGGTGCATGACAATTAAGTAACTTATTTGTTCATGATTTAAATGATTAGAGATGACATGAAGCATGACTTAATTATGTTATTTTTCTTGATCTATACCTCTTCAACAATTGGTATCTAGTAGAGAACTTTGTCATAATGTGGTCGTGATATATCTGTATTTGTGAACATACTTAGTATTATTTTCTAGGTTGAATTCACTTTTATAGGTATAAAATCTGAAGCATGACTTATTTGTTTCTAGACTTGTGACTTGTATCAGTAATTGGTATGTGGTTAGAATCTAGTTAGAATTTAGTCATGATATACTAGTATTCGTGGAGTTACTTAGATTCTCTCTAGGCTGAATCCATTTATATTAGTGTATATATGTGAAGCATAGCTATTTGTGTTAGATATTTGATGATTTATTAATTGGTATTTTATTTCATGTCTAACTGCATATAGGTGTGATACTTTTAGTGTTAGTGATATTTTGCATGCTTATATGTAGATCACTAATATTAATTGTTAATATTTTCTGCGAGGAGTTGTGTGAGTTTACTTGTACTTAATACTTACATATATAGGACTCGTGAACTTTTCCTCAACTTTCCCTCGGGCTTGCGAATATCTTTGTATGATTGTCATGATTTTAGTTGTTATATGCTGATCTGATAATTATATGATATAGCGTAGGTAATTATTATTTTATCTTAGTTAAATTGTGATCCATGACAATTATATGCTTATATGTTTCATGATTGACTTTGATAGAATAATAGATGCATGATTAATTCACGTTTTGAAATATTTAATTGGTATCTCTTTTTGATGCTTTATTGATGTTTTATATGTGAATTGGTTGTGATGTATTGGCACTGGTGAAATATTGTTGCATATTTCTTAAAACCACTAGTGCTAATATATTTTAGGTGTTTAATATTCTGAGTATAAGGGAGACAACAAAATCCTTATTCTGTCTCGTATTTATGTTCTGGAGTGGTGAGTTTCTGTAAAGAAATTTTTTTTATCAATTGATTTTAACAATTGGTATCCACTACTCTATTTCATAAATATTTCTTAGAATATTTTGCATCTATACATGTAGCGTCATAGGACGAGACATTGATTATCTTGTATTTGTGTACTTGGTGATCTTTGTCACTTGCAGCGTCTGTTTTGACGATGTGCTAGTATGAGGCCTTTTCACTAATTAGTGTGGCGAGTGCTTTATACACTGTAGCGCATAAATTTTCTTGTTTCCTTTTTAAATTGTAGTGAGAAACAGTAGTCTGTGTCTTTTTCAAAGACAAGTTCATTTAAACCTTTTATGCATTGATTCAGACTCTCTTACTCAAAATAGTTTGTAAAGGAAAATCTTTAATTCTTTCATCGGTTGTGATTGTCGTTCTTTATGAAAATCATTTTTACAATCACAACTGATTCATTTTTCCTCAAAAGATTAAATGCAATTGCTTTCATTCAAAATCATAGATTTTCTAAATGCATTTATATCTCTTTCTGTTCTTTGGAACTTAATCAGCCTCTTGGCTTTCCTAGATAGTCATAAGGTTGAAAACCAACAATCTTTATCCCAGACTATAAAACCAAATTCAGAACACATCTCAACTTTCCCCTGGAGTGATAAGGAACTTATTAGACTAGAGGTCAATGAGGGAGAAACTGTACTTGTTACAGCAAATAAGGATGTGAGGGATATAGTGTACCCACAGCTCTACCTCTCAAGAAGAAAAGGTGTTTTCAAACTTGAGGTAACTGTTGCTCATCTGTATTCTCCCAAAAGAATATAGAGCTGAAAAGGCAATAAAACAGTCTCTGGAATCATTCTCTCAACAGGATGAGTCCATTGAAATTCGCTCGTCGGCCAGAGCATCTTGTATTGAGTCAAGCACATCATCAGTAATCACTCTGATGAAGAGCCTAAACAGAAAATATTATGGACACAATACAAGAGAGTGCACGATAAGGTTAAAGGTTTTGTTCCAGAAGCAACTTCTTCATTCACCATTTTACGGTAAATAAGATGGTTGATGCCTTTACAGGTGTAAGGAGGAAACGAGGATCTCAATTGCCAAATCTTCAGGATTCTCGTCTCCCTCCCCAGATAAGAACAGATCTGGATCCAATCGGAATGGATTTCCTATTTATAGGAGATCGGCAACTCTCTGACTATGAGTCAATTTATTGATGAGTCAGTTGAGGATCGGGGATTTACGAAACCCCATTGCACCGCCAGTGACCTCTCTTGAAGGGGCTATGGTGATTTTCTCATGCAGGTACAGAAGACCATACTTTGAGTGCTGAGAGAAACACTGTGAGCCAAACACTGAGAGTTAAACACTTGGTGAGATTCTGAGAAGAACCAGTGAGATATCAGAATGAAAAATATGTGAGCATGAGTGAGTGCAAACACATAGGATATTGAGAAGAGTGAAACACTTGTGAGGTACATATAATAATAATTGGTATTGGAAGCTCACAAGTTGTTGAAAGAATTGACGGAAGCAACTACGGTTCATTCCATTTCACGTTGTGAACTTATGGTTGATGATTCTCTTGAATCAAGTGTCTTCACAGACATTGAGGAGGACTTGGGCCTTTGCCATAATTAAGCCTTTGTCTAACCTCCTAGAGCAAACAACTCTGGATCCTTAATTGGATAAGCCACTTAGTGGTTGGCAACTTGTGGACCATGATTCGGATTTATCTGATGAGTCTGCAGGGACTGGGAATTACGAACTCCCATTGCACCACCGGTGACCCCCCTTTAAGGGTGGCTAAGGTGATTTTATTGCAGGTACTTAGCATTTTGGAAGCTCAGTATTTGTGTGGAGAGATACACTTACAGAACTTGTGAGTGACACCATTACCCAAAAACTGAGAGAAAATTGAGTGTTGAGTGATACACCTGCAGAACATTTTAGTAAGACACCTACTAATTACCAAATTTATACCTAAAGACAAAGTGGATGTTGTTACTGGAATGTCAGTTTTTATTCCTTACTTTTCCGTTTGGAACCTATTCTTTCAGCATAGGGACCAACCCAATCAAAGTAAACCCTTTTTCTGAACTCTTTCTTTGACCCCAGCTTTACCGTTGTTTAGTTCTCTATGAGGAGATTATCTTTTGGTACAGGAAGTATTGTACACGTTCCTTGACCTATTTGATACCACACATCCTCGGAGGATTCCACAACTAAGGGGGAGAATATATTTAGGGGGAGAATATATGAAAGGGGGAAGAAAAAGTAAGTTAGCTTTCTTTTATTGTCTACAACTAAGGGGGATTAAACTACTCTTTAGCTGTGTACTACTGAGGGGGAGATTCTTCTACTACTGAGGGGGAGATTCTTCTTTCAACTAAGGAGGAGGATTGATCTTTCATCTAAGGGGAGATAACTACTTATCACCAAGGGGAACCTGATCAAGGTAACGGGAGGAGAAGTATAAGGTGATACATTGTTAGGTCCAGATATGATTGTAGAAGGGGGGGGGTTGAATACAATCAGTACCAAATCGTCGCGGAAGTGAATCTGATTGAATATGATTTGTTAATCAGATTATAATTAATTAATATAACAATGTTTGAAGTCGTTATATAATTAAAATGGTTCAGTTTTAATGTCCACTAAAGTTCGTAGAATAAATTCGACAGGGTATATTCTAGATTTAGTGATTAAAACAACCGGGTTATCAAAGCACAGAAAACTGTGGATATAACGAACAAGCAAGTTACTAACAACTTGAAAGCTTTACAAATGCTTTGAATACAAAGTGAATGAACACTTACAAATGAAGAAACTAAGCCATATTTATAGGCAAAGCTTTGTACATGCAAGACAATCACTAGACAAGACAATTACAAGCTAGCAAAGACAATTACAAGAAGGGTAAGACAATCTAGGCTTGGGCAAGACAATAAGGGGCAAGGGAAGACAATCTCAGATTGTCTACCAAGCTTCAACCAAGTCAGAAAGACAATCAAAAGGGAAGGGAAGACAATTCCACTGCCAGTAAGACAATTGCAAGAATCGGCAAGACAATCCAGGATTGTCTTGCACACCATCCACTTGACTCGGCAAGACAAGACAATTGAATTGTCTTGCTGCCACACTAAGTCATTCGGCAAGACAAGACAAACAGATTGTCTTGCTGGAAGTGTGTCTCTCGGCAAGACAAGACAATGATGTTGTCTTGCAGACTTACACATGCCTTCGGCAAGACAATCTTCAAGGATTGTCTTGCACACCATTGAAATGAATCGGCAAGACAATTAGAGATTGTCTTGCTGATTCAATCAAGGCTAATGCAGACAATGAAGAATTGTCTTGGAAGCATGATGAATCCACTCGGCAAGACAATCCAGAATTGTCTTGCTGAGGTGGTTTTTGTGATTAAATAAAGAAATAAAATGGTATATTAAAATAGAAAATTATTCACTTAATTAATTTAATCATATAAATTCATAAATTAAATTAATTCGAGAGTGAATTAATTTAATAAATAAATTACATAATTAATATAATTATTTGAGAAGTGAAATAATAGTCTATTAAAATATTTAATCACACAATCTTCAGTAGAACAACTTC
Organism: Daucus carota subsp. sativus; assembly: GCF_001625215.2. NCBI lineage: Eukaryota > Viridiplantae > Streptophyta > Magnoliopsida > Apiales > Apiaceae > Daucus > Daucus carota. Next base: position 418,534 of record NC_030384.2, on the reverse strand, counting down.
CGGTCTTCTTTAAACTTGAATAATTTCTTCTTGATTTGTCGAACGAGCGAACTACCACTTCTGCTTGACTTCAAATATTTAATTTGGATAACTGATACATAGATGTACTGTCTGGTTCATCTGTATCTAGTTAAATCAAATATTCTTCGTCAAATAAACAATAAGAATTTGGTTAGTTCGTCGAGTCTTTGTCTTGTACGTACATCTTCATTAAATGGAATCTTCTGATGAAATAAAGTATAGAAACTTTATGTCTTCTGAATTCCTGGACGTGCCACAAAAGATTATTTGTGCACTGAGGCTTGAACATATTAATGAACTTCTTTCAGTGGCGTGCAGCAGCATCCTGGAACTTATCTGACATATGATTTCCATAAATCATTTGACGTTCTTCGTACTGATTCCGATGACTTGCTATTTACTGAGCTTTCTTATCTGAGTTGAGTTGTACCTCTTTAAATACAAATAGGCTGAACATATGCCTTTCAATCTCCCCCTATTTGTTTGTTAACATAACATGCAAATTTCCTAGAGGATAACTCAACTAACAGATAAGACAAAGATTTAAACAATAGAATGTAAATAGCAAAAGTTTATGGCTTGCATTAAACATTAAACCATGATCACAAATAGATTACAAAAGGATGTTCCTTGAACATATCTAACAAATATCCTAATCAATCTATTCACTCAGAACGAGTGACTTCTCCTTCTTCAGCATCAGAATAGTGAATGATTGGAGTAGAAGGCTCATTCTGAGTAGGCTCTTCAGCTGCAGTGGATTCTCCACGCTTCTTTCTTTCACGAGCCAGAGCTAGCTGGTGAAGAACTTCCAGATCCACAGGGTCTTCACGGAAGTCAGATGGCTGAGATTTTGTTACACCCTTCATCCTCCGAAAGTATTGAGAAATGTTTCTTCGAGTGCAGTAGGATGAGATTACATCATCAGCATCAGACTTGGCTTTAGATGCGAAGCCCTTGGTCCTTAGTAAGGTGGATGCTAGAGCCAGACGTTTGGCAGGGTACTTTGGCAAAGCCTCTTCATTTAAATAGACAGTGCAGAGGATTTCCAAGTGAACAAACTTGACACAGTAAGGGTTCTTAACAACCTGAGGACTGTTGAAAACAGCACAATCCAACAGTTTGTCACGAAGAAGTTCATTCAAGTTTGAGCAACGCTTGACTTTGTTGCGAAGTACCCAGAGCTCAGATACAGAGAATGATTTGAGAAATTCGACAGATAGTCTGAATGAACCATTCCTCCGTGTGTAGACAATCAGCTCCCATTCTTCTAGCAGTCCCCTAACAGCAGTAGTTACATATTCCAGTTCTAAGGCAAAGGCATGCATAAACACATCCTCATCAGGGTTCACCTCTCGAAGATCATATATCAGAGATAAGAACTTCTTATCATCGAAAGTTTCCCTTTGAGGTCCATTGAATATTCTCCTAGCAATGTCCCAGCCTTTTCCTTCTTTTCTTTTAATTTCAAGATTCTTCTGCTTGATCGCAGCATCATAGATTTTTTGCTTTTCAATCTTGATTTGTTCCTCTGTGATCAACTTGTCTTCCAGAAGTTTCTGATAATCACGAAGCTTACGCTTCCTGGCTTCATTTTCTGCTTTGAACTTCCTGACATTCTCCTCGTGTTCAGGATCAACAGGTTCTTCCTGAAACAAATAGCTTTCATCAAATTTACCTTCTTCTTCAGCCTGACGATAGGTAGCATCGAATACGTCATCATCATCCATGTCTTTGGGATAATCATCATAATTGTCAGTGTTGAAGACATTTTCAGATTGATGTAGTGGTTCTTTGCCTTTAGACCTTTTATCAGCTTCAGAAGATTCTTTGCCACTTGCTCTTTCTCCACCCTTATCACTCCTATCACCAGCATCAGCATTGCTGTGATCATCTTTGTCCTTATCATCCTTATCCTTCTCCCCCTTAGTTGAGGGATCCTCTGGAGTGGACTGAGCTGTTGACGGATTAAGCTTTAAGTGATGAATAACTTGAGCCAGAGTTTGCTCCAAGTTTCCAAGCTTTGTCAGACAGAGCTCCTGAGATTGAACAAACTTGTCCATCCTAGAATGAATACCCTTGACATGAGCATCTAATTCCTGTTTGAGAGAAGAATATGAAGGATCAACAACCTTTTCCTGTAGAGTCACCAACTCTCCACTTCTGAATCTGGCATTCTCTGCATTCAACCTTGAAATTTCAGCTTTCATAGCAGCCAATTGTTCCTGTAACAGATCAGTGTTGGTGTGTGCACTCACCTCACGAACACTCAAAGATTTATCACTATCCTCTCGTGCATGTGTTTCGCTCGGTATTTGCCTGATTTCACTCGTGTTTGTCACACCGTCACCAGTACCTGTATAGACAACCATAGTTCCCTGAGATGGAACTGTAGGTTGTGAAGAAACAAATTGTCCTTCAGATGCCTGTGAGGGCAGAAGTACTTGCAGGTTGCCAAGTATAGCCTGATCCAAAAAGAAAGAGTGATCAGAAAGTTTTTCATATGACAAGTTTTGAATATCTGTGCTCTCTCTAAGTGAAGAATCAAAAGACAAAGGTTCAACTAGCGTGAGTGCTAGTTGTGTGCTTGACTCTTTACAGGATACCGCGGTCGGACGGCCAATTTCAATAAATGCATTCTGTGGAGAGAATGAATCTAGAGACTGTATATTTACCATGTCAGTGTCCAAATCCTTTTGGGAGGAAATGGATGCGGCTGCAGTTGTCTCCGGTTTTGCCACCCTTTGCTTCTTATGAGACAGAGCTGCGGGTTCTCTCAGAATTGCACTACCACTCCGTTTCCGGGCTACCTTTCGAACAACTGGTGTTTGAGTAGTGTCAGTTGATGTGTTTGACGAAGAATCAGTTGTTGAAACGAAAACGTCAGCTTGGTTATGAACCTGGGTGTTTGCAGGTTCAATGCTGGGAGTCTGGAAATCAAATCCAATATCACAATCAAAATCTGCAATATCAATATTAAAGGTATCAGTGAGATTAGAAAGTACCTGAGCTACCTGTAAATCTGTCCTGAAGTCCTGTAGCTCTGGATTGATAGCAGAATCAGCAGGCAGAGGCTGAGAGGTGGATTGTGGTGGAGGAATGGTATGTGTATGTGTAGGTGAAGGTGTTGGTTCAGATTGAGAGGGAAGAATGGAGGCTTGTTGTTCTGGGAAGAAATTGTATTGTGGAGGGGATTGATGTTGAGATTGGTGAGGTGATTGTTGTGGTGAATTATAAGGAGGGTTGTAGGGAGAGTAATGTGAGGATTGACTGGATGATTGATAATCTTGTAGAAGTTGAAGTGGTTGGAAGTTGTGAGGAGGAGATTGTTCCTGAGGTTGGTCATCTTGAAGTTCAGGTTGATATTGTTGTTGTTGTAGTGGCTGAGGAACTTGGACAGGTTGAAGGGGAACATTAAACTGTTCCAACATGTAAGGAGTCACAACAAGAGGCACATTCTCATGCTTCTTTTGATTAGCAAGTCTTGATTGAATCTTTGTGCAAGTTCTTAGAATGGGCACCACTGCAGAATCAACATACATTGCTCTATCTTCATTATTCATCTTGTCACTTAAGAATAGCATTAAGAACCTTGGAAAGTGACACTCCACCTTGTCATTTTCATGAATGGATCTCTGAGAGACAGAACCCATTTTTCTGATAATCTCCTTTAGTAATATCTTCCCGAAGTTAATTCGACGATTGTAAGCCACGGAGAATCCAAAGATTTGTAGCATGGAAGATATATTGTGAAAATTCTGCCTCGTAGTTGGAGCAAATACCTTTGCCAAGGTATCGAAGAAGACATCCCATTCAGCCTTCAATTTGCTTTTAGACATTCTAGGGAGAAAAATCTGTCCCTGGTAGTGGATGTCTTGGAAGAATTGAGTTAACTCAGCACTGGTTGGTTCCACTTGAAAGTTATTCCTTGGAAACCCTAGAATTCTGTTCACATCATCAACAGTTATAACAATCCTTCGTCTATTTGGTAGATCACCAATCAACTTATAATTCTCGAGAGTTGTAGAGTTGACGGCATTAGAGTAGAAGTCGAAGAGTGGTTGCACTTGAATAGGAACATCAGCGGTTAGTGCAGTACTGACAAGACTTTGTTGAGTCAGAAAGCGAATCCATTTCTTGAAACGATCAGAACAATCCTCGTAGTTTAGGTTAGCACAATAATTGGTCTCAGCAATCTCAAATTCTCCGGCCATTTTTAGTAATTAAAAATTGAATTAAGCGAGAAATTTTCAAATAAAAGATTAATTTTCAATTATCTCGCAAAGTTCAATTAATAATTAAACTTGATTAATTAATTATTAATTCGAAATATTAGAATAATCTCGAATTAAAAGTTAATTAATTAAAATGGAGCTTAGTCAAATAATCCAACTCAGCCAAACACTCCCTTAAGTTCAAACACCACAAACTCACAAAATCAGCCAAACAGTCCCTAATTGAGAAAATCCCCAAATTAACCAAGAACCCTAACTCCAAATCCTTTCAAATCAGTTCGAAGGTCACACGAATAACACAGATTAATCGAACTCTAGTCAATCCACAGTACAAACTCAGTCGAAGAGCTTTAAAAATCGACTAAACTTCGGCGAAAATCTGACTAAAATCCGGCAGAGTTTCGTTTAAACAAGGACGAAATCGAGTAACCAGCAAGCGTGAAAGCTTGTAAAAACGAAACCCAGCAAGTTTTTGATGATAAAACTTGAAAAACAATGAACGGAAATCGTGTATAGGAGAGGGCAGATGGAGAAGATGAAGTAGGATCAGCAAGACAATCGAATTGTCTTGCACGATTGTCTTGAAGGTATATGTATACACGCACGCAGTAAGACAAACGGGAGAAAAGGTCTCGGTAAGACAATTGGGATTGTCTTGCCGAGATTCACTCAGACAGACAAACGATGTGTCAGTAAGACAATCGGATTGTCTTACTGATTCATAACAAGACAAATGGCTGACTCGGGAAGACAATGAGATTGTCTTGCCGAGTTGATTGAAAAACGGCGAAAAACCGGTTCAGCAAGACAATTTTAATTGTCTTGCCGAGCCTAATTGTAGACAATACCATTGTCTTGCCGAAAATCAAATAAAAATAATAGGATTTTTGATTATTTTAAAAGATAAAACATTTTGCAATTAAACTCAAAAATCTATAATAAAAACAATAGCATATAATACACGAATATTTTGTAAATTTCAACTTTAGTTAAATATAAATATTTACGACTTTAACTTTAATTCAATAAAATGAATTAACTTAAAATCAAATATTTATGCTTAATTAATTTTGAAAAATACAAAATAATCACAAATAATTATCTAAATGCCTAGAGAATATTACAGGGGAGGATATGAGCACTTAGAAAATCATTTATTAAATTTACAGGCATGCATAATTAATTAGAATAATATCAGATAATATACAGAAAATCATATAAAATCTAATAAAATAGATATAATTATACAGAAAATTCACAAAAATATACAAAAACATATAATGCATATGAAAAATATATACAAGAGAACTATGTCATATTTAACATCCCTAACTCACAAACCAGCTTAGAGAAAGTGGATTCATCCAGTGGTTTCGTGAAGATGTCAGCAATTTGCTCAGTCGTGGGTACAAAATGTAACACCACTGTACCATTCATGACATGTTCTCGAATGAAATGATACCTGATATCAATGTGCTTGGTTCTTGAATGTTGAACCGGATTGTTGGAAATGGCTATGGCACTTGCATTATCACAAAATATAGGAATTTTGTTTACTACAACACCATAATCATTCAGTTGGTTCTTGATCCACAAGATCTGAGCACAGCAGCTACCAGCAGCTATATACTCAGCTTCAGCAGTAGAGGTAGACACAGAGTGCTGCTTCTTGCTATACCAGGAAACCAACCGACGTCCTAGAAATTGACAGCTTCCAGACGTACTCTTCCTATCAATCCTGCATCCTGCATAATCAGAATCTGTATAGCCGGTTAAGTCAAAACCAGTATTCTTAGGGTACCAAATACCTAAACCAGGTGTACCCTTAAGATATCTAAAGATTCTTTTGACGGCTATAAGATGTGATTCTTTAGGATCAGCTTGGAACCTAGCACACAAACATGTTGCAAACATGATATCTGGTCTACTTGCAGTAAGATAAAGTAGAGAGCCAATCATACCACGATAGCTTGTGATATCAACTTTCTTACCAGATTTATCCTGGTCAAGCTTTGTGGCAGTGGCCATGGGTGTCTTTGCCGGTGAAGAGTCTTCTAGATTGAACTTCCGAAGAAGATCTCTGACATACTTGGATTGGCAAAGGAATATTCCATCTTCCTTTTGGCTTACTTGAAGACCAAGAAAGTAGGACAGCTCACCCATCATACTCATCTCATAGTTACTCTGCATCAACTTAGCAAATCTCTTGCACAAGTTATCGTTAGTAGAACCAAATATAATATCATCAACATATATTTGTACAAATATCATATCTTTATCATGCAATTTGTAAAAGAGAGTTTTGTCTATGACACCTCTAGTAAAGTTGTTTTCTATTAAAAACTCAGAGAGAGTGTCATACCATGTCCTTGGTGACTGCTTGAGTCCATAGACAGCTTTGAATAGGAAGTATACAAAATCAGCAAACTCTGGATTTTCAAAGCCAGGGGGCTGTTCCAGATATACTTCTTCTTCTAGCTTTCCATTCAGAAATGCACTTTTCACATCCATTTGATATACCTTGAAGTTGGAGTGTGCAGCAAATGCAAGAAATATTCTGATGGCTTCAAGACGAGCAACTGGAGCATAGGTTTCATCGTAATCAATTCCTTCTTCCTGAGAATAACCTTTTGCAACCAGTCTGGCTTTGTTTCTCACAACAATGCCATCACCATCTAACTTGTTACGGAAGACCCATCTAGCTCCAATTGTAGATTTTCCTTTTGGTCTTGGAACTAGGGCCCAGACTTCTTGTCTCTCAAATTGATTGAGTTCTTCTTGCATGGCAAGAACCCAATCAGGATCAGCAAGTGCTTCTTCTATTTTCTTTGGTTCTAGTTGAGATAGAAACCCAGAGAATAGACATTCATTTGTCGTAGCACTTCTAGTCCTTACACCAACATCAGGATCACCAATAATCAAATCAAAGGGATGATCTCTGCTCCAAATCCTTTCCCTTGGAAGTTGTGTCCTTGATGATTCAGCAGTATTATCATTAAGCTGAAATGTGTGACTAGTTGATCCATCAGCTCCCCCTGAGTTGTTGCCAGGTTGACTTGATGATCCACCACTGGCATCAGTGGAATCTCCAGCATTATTGCTATTTCCTCCACCATTGCCTGGATCATCATCATTGTTGTCATCTCCTGTTGCAACCTCAGGTGGAACATCATCATCTGAATCAGAATCTGGATAGTTGTCAAACTTCAGAGATTCAGATGAATCAGCAGATTGTATACTTGGAAGTTTAGTGTCATCAAATGTAACATTGACACTAACTTTCACTGACAGAGTATCAATTATAAAAACTCTATAAGCATTATTTGTATAACCAACAAAAATTGCTTCAGAAGCCTTTGGTTCAAACTTGTTCAAGTTCTCTTCACCATCCTTGAGAACAAAACACTTGGCTCCAAAGACATGAAGATGTTTAACATATGGTTTCTTGTTGTTATACAGATGAAATGGAGTTTTCATATGATCCTTGTTGATCAAAGTTCTATTCTGGGTATAGCAGGCAGTAGACACAGCTTCAGCCCAAAAGTACAGAGGAAGCTTTGCTTCAGCAATCATAGTTCTTGCAGCTTCGATCAGTGTACGATTCTTTCTTTCGACGACTCCATTCTGCTGAGGAGTCCTTGGTGCTGAATACTGCCTTCTAATTCCCTTTTCAGAGTAAAAGTTGATTAGAGTTTGATTTTTAAACTCAGTTCCATTGTCTGATCTTACAGCTTTTACAGGAACACCTTTTTCCAACTCAACCAACTTGATATGATCAATTACTGTCAGGGGAGTTTCATCCTTGGAAGACAGGAAGTAAACCCAAGTAAATTTCGAGAAGTCATCCACAATGACTAAGGCATATCTTCCTCCATCAATAGATGCAACATTCACGGGGCCAAACAAATCCATATGCAACAAGTGAAGTGGATCTGTAATGGTATTGACGGTTTTGCCTTTGTGAGATGCTTTCTTCGCTTTTCCTTTCTGACAAGCTTCACAAAGATCATCAGTTGAGAATTCCAGGGAAGGCAACCCTCTCACTAGATCTCTCTTGACTAGAGAGTTCATGGTTTTGAAGTTGAGGTGTGAGAGCTTCTTATGCCATAACCAACTATCTTCAGCAGACGCTTTGGCGTAGAAACAGTGAACTTCGTTTCCTGGTCCTGAAGACAAATCAGCTACGAATATATTGCCTTTCCTTATGCCACATAGTGAAGGACGCTTATCCTTGATATGTTTAATGATACATATCTCTTTTTCAAAATGAACATAATAACCTTTGTCACAGAATTGACTGACACTCAGGAGATTATGTTGAAGTCCTTCAACTATTGCAATATCTTCTATGATGATCCTTCCAATTTTGTACTTGCCATATCCCACAGTACGACCTTTGCTATTATCAGCAAAACTGACTGTAGGGCCAGCTCCTTCTCTTATGTCCTTCAGCAGGGATTTGTTGCCAGTCATGTGCATTGACGCTCCACTGTCAAGCACCCAGGTAACACGAACAACTCCACTGGCACCCTACAAAAGACAACTTGATTAGACAGTCTTTGGGACCCACACTTGATTGGGTCCGGCAGTCTTAAAGAACTGATTTTTATTAGGTAATACAACAGAGCCTCTTGGACTGATACTTGGTTCAGACTTGACTGAACTTACTTCCTTAACAACAGCCTTATAAACCTTAGTTTTAGGCTTTGGAACATAAGTCTCCTTCCTAACATGAGTAGGACTAGCAGTCTTTGATCTAGCATGCTTGTTGTTTGTGTGTTGTACTCTAGGTGATGTGTTTTCATTTTTAGCATGCAAATTTTTAAAATAAGCAGACATCAAATTGAAAGCACAAGTCATACAATTATCAACACTACAAGATTTATGACATGCATCAAAAGCAGGAACAGCAGAAGTATCAGTCATAGTAGCAGGAACATCAATAGACTCTACTCTAACCTTGTTATCAGATTTAAAGTTCTCAGTAGAATGACACCTATTGTTCTTGTTCTTACTATTAACAAAATTATTGGGCTTGTTGAATTTAGTTCTCTCAGAGTTGACACCTAAACCAGCTTTAGGCAACCTAACATTGCCTTTCACTTTAATTGGTTTCAGGTTTGTCAGAATCTCATCTCTCATCTCATTACTCTCTTTCATTTTAAGGTCTTCCTGTTTTAGTTCATATCTAATGACAACAGGAGTCTCTAAAAGAGGTTCAGCTTCTGAGGTTTTAAACAAAGGTTTAAGGGAATCTTTCAAAACAAAAGGAATCCCTCTCTCTTCAGCACTCTTCTTAAAAGGAGTAATGTTACTAGCCTTACCTACAGATTTGTTATAGTCAAAGCCTATTCCAACAGTTCTCTTGATCTCTTGTTTATCATTAAGTTCTTTGACTATTAAGGAGGCATCCTTAAAGGCTTTACATTTCACTTTCTCTTCGACTAGCTGAAGTCTTAAAGCAATCTCACCTTTCTCTAGAACTTTGACTTTAGCACATTGTAATCCTAAGTCCATAGTCAATTGTTCTATTTTAGGTTTTAATACTTTCATCTCATTCATTTTATAAGCATGAATTTCTAAGACTAAAGTATCAATTTTAAGATTAGCAGCTTTCATCCTTTTAATAGCATCATCTCTTTCAAGTCCTAATTGCATAAAAAGTTTAGGGCATGTAGGATCTACCTGAAAGCTTCCAGCAGGAGGAGGTGAGGATGATCCAGTGTTAGCCATGAAAGCAACATTCCCTAGCTGCTCCTCTTCATCACTATCTGTATCATCCCAGCTTTTGCCTTCTGCCAGATAAGACTTGCTTTTGAAACCTTGACTTCCAGAAGTACCATGATGCTTTCTAACCAGTGCATCATACTTCTGCTTCAGCTCATCATACGAATCTTTTCTTTTTCCTTGAACCTTGGGCTGTTTGCATTCAGTTGCAAAGTGTCCAGGTTCACCACAATTGAAGCATTTGAACTTGCTTCTGTCTACCATCCCAGTCTTGTATCCTCCTTTGCTTGTAGAAGATGAATAGCCTCCCTTCTGAAACTTACTAACAGTAGGTTTGTATTTATAGGAAGGGTTCTTCCGGAATCTCATGTTTCCAAACTTCTTGGCAAACAGAGATAGAGATTGATCTTCTAACTGTTCAAGCTCTTCCATTGTATAGAACTCTTCGTCACCACTGGTAGAAGCAGTCTGACCCATCTCAGGTACAACAAATTCCTGAGTAGTCTCAGAAGGAACAACAACATCCTTCTTCTTTTCTTCCAGTACAGGTGACTCAACAACTAGAGCTCTCGAATGGTTCTGTGTTTTACCCCAGCCATATCTCTGTTTACTCTGAACTTGCTCCAGTTCATAAGTTTTCAAAACTCCGTAGAGTCTTTCCAGAGAAATCTCATTCAGATCTCTGCTTTCCCTGATGGCAGTGATTCTGTGTTCTAGATGTTCAGGAAGGGTTAAGAGAAACTTCATGTTGACCTCTTTCTTGTCGTAGAATTTCCCATTCAGATTTAAATTATTTATCAAATTATTAAGTCTGATAAATACTTCTGAAATCCCTTCACCGGGATGGGAACCAAACTGTTCATACTGAGCCATCAGTATCTCTTTCTTGTTTTCTCTAACTTCCTCTGAGCCTTCATTGATAATCTCTAATGTATCCCAGATTTGCTTGGCGTTCGTACAATTTACAACAGCATTGTACATCACTGGATTTAGAGATTCAACCAAGATTAGTTGAAGAGCATCATCTAAGTTCATCTGTTCACTCTCTTCATCTGTGTACTCAGAAAGTTCTTTCGGAATGACCTGATGAGGTATCAACACACCATCCTCTTCGTGTGCTAATATGACATTCATCGGAGTAGTAACACCTTTGTCTAAAATCCCGATGTATTTTCTGTTCGCAGTTCGGAGGAATAAGAACATATGCCTTTTCCATAGGCCAAAGTGTTCCTGGCTGAACGGTGGGATTTTAATGCTACTGATCTTTTGCGTACTCATTTTTTAGGAATTTAAAGTGAATAGTGTTTGGAGAGATTTAGATTTTTGAAAGAAAAATATTTTTAATCAAAATTAATTTTTGGAATAAAATTAATTCGAATAAAAAATATTTAGACGTTACAGAGTGTGTATAGGATCTGATACGGAAAAATGGTATCAACCGCTCTGATGCCAATTGTTAGGTCCAGATATGATTGTAGAAGGGGGGGGGTTGAATACAATCAGTACCAAATCGTCGCGGAAGTGAATCTGATTGAATATGATTTGTTAATCAGATTATAATTAATTAATATAACAATGTTTGAAGTCGTTATATAATTAAAATGGTTCAGTTTTAATGTCCACTAAAGTTCGTAGAATAAATTCGACAGGGTATATTCTAGATTTAGTGATTAAAACAACCGGGTTATCAAAGCACAGAAAACTGTGGATATAACGAACAAGCAAGTTACTAACAACTTGAAAGCTTTACAAATGCTTTGAATACAAAGTGAATGAACACTTACAAATGAAGAAACTAAGCCATATTTATAGGCAAAGCTTTGTACATGCAAGACAATCACTAGACAAGACAATTACAAGCTAGCAAAGACAATTACAAGAAGGGTAAGACAATCTAGGCTTGGGCAAGACAATAAGGGGCAAGGGAAGACAATCTCAGATTGTCTACCAAGCTTCAACCAAGTCAGAAAGACAATCAAAAGGGAAGGGAAGACAATTCCACTGCCAGTAAGACAATTGCAAGAATCGGCAAGACAATCCAGGATTGTCTTGCACACCATCCACTTGACTCGGCAAGACAAGACAATTGAATTGTCTTGCTGCCACACTAAGTCATTCGGCAAGACAAGACAAACAGATTGTCTTGCTGGAAGTGTGTCTCTCGGCAAGACAAGACAATGATGTTGTCTTGCAGACTTACACATGCCTTCGGCAAGACAATCTTCAAGGATTGTCTTGCACACCATTGAAATGAATCGGCAAGACAATTAGAGATTGTCTTGCTGATTCAATCAAGGCTAATGCAGACAATGAAGAATTGTCTTGGAAGCATGATGAATCCACTCGGCAAGACAATCCAGAATTGTCTTGCTGAGGTGGTTTTTGTGATTAAATAAAGAAATAAAATGGTATATTAAAATAGAAAATTATTCACTTAATTAATTTAATCATATAAATTCATAAATTAAATTAATTCGAGAGTGAATTAATTTAATAAATAAATTACATAATTAATATAATTATTTGAGAAGTGAAATAATAGTCTATTAAAATATTTAATCACACAATCTTCAGTAGAACAACTTCCGGTCTTCTTTAAACTTGAATAATTTCTTCTTGATTTGTCGAACGAGCGAACTACCACTTCTGCTTGACTTCAAATATTTAATTTGGATAACTGATACATAGATGTACTGTCTGGTTCATCTGTATCTAGTTAAATCAAATATTCTTCGTCAAATAAACAATAAGAATTTGGTTAGTTCGTCGAGTCTTTGTCTTGTACGTACATCTTCATTAAATGGAATCTTCTGATGAAATAAAGTATAGAAACTTTATGTCTTCTGAATTCCTGGACGTGCCACAAAAGATTATTTGTGCACTGAGGCTTGAACATATTAATGAACTTCTTTCAGTGGCGTGCAGCAGCATCCTGGAACTTATCTGACATATGATTTCCATAAATCATTTGACGTTCTTCGTACTGATTCCGATGACTTGCTATTTACTGAGCTTTCTTATCTGAGTTGAGTTGTACCTCTTTAAATACAAATAGGCTGAACATATGCCTTTCATACATCTATTCTTCAGTAAGTGGTAGACAGGAACTTATTTATTACCACTGAAGAATTCAATGAAGCTGCTGATTGTTCTTTGCATAATGGAATGTTTTGAATTCTCTTCAAGACAGACTATGAGGATTATCTGGCAGGTAAGCAAGAACCAGAGAAATAAAGGTGATATGCACATTTGTTATTTCTATTCATGAAATCTGGAAATGTACTATATGATCCAGAAACTTTGTAGCATTATTTACTAGTCCAGGACTTTACTTTTTCTAGTGTTAGTTGAGTTATCCTCCAGAGGATTTGCTTGTTATGATTAACAAACAAATAGGGGGAGATTGTAAGTCTAAATGTAAAGACAACCCTATCTGTTACATAAGGATAATAACTCAACAATAGAACAGGACAAGTAAATAACACTACGCCTGCACCGGAATCGGAAGATACGAAGACAAAGGTTGAAGAAGCCATCTACAGTCTTGAAGGAATAAGTTCACTGGAAGAAGTTCATTAATATGTTCATGCCTCAGTGAAGAATAAAGATTGAAGTATTCAAGATTGTGGAAGCAATGAAGATGTTGTCCAAGTACTCGAAAGATTTCAGTGCAACCCCTGAAGCAAGATATTTCTATATCTTGGTTGGTTATTTATAATCAACAAACTGAAGCATAAACTAACCCGGAACCGACTGATCAATGGTTGCTGACAAAGACGGTATAATGTTCAACTTCAGTGTTAGTCGCTTGTGAACCAGACCAGTGCACTAAGCGTCAGCACGTACGGAGCTTTGCAAAGTATTTATCGATCGAAGAATTGATCCAGTCATATCAAGTCATTTGTTCCAAAGCCAAGTCAAGCCAAATGCCAGCTATGCCAAAGCTTACTGCTCAAATGCCATATGTCAAAGCTTCCACAGAAAGCCATATCAGGAAGTGACCTATCTTTTATATGTGTGCACTTATATATTTGTATATGTACAAATATATTTATATATATGTATATATGTATATTTAATTAAATATAATATATATAATATATATGTATATATGTTTTTAAACATATGTATATGTATATTTATATGTATGTATATTTAAATAAATATATATGTATATAATATATGTATTTATATTTTGCATAAGCAATTATATAATTAAGTGTATATATATATTATATTATGTGCATAAATATATGTATATTTAGAGAGAGTTATATATATCTTTATATATATATTTATATTTATATTTACACATAGTTATATGTATATTATATATATTTAAATATATGAGAATATATTTAAATATATGTGTATATATATGTTACTATATGTTTATATAAATATTATATATATATGTATATATTTATATATACTTTTCTTTATATATTTATGTTTATATTTATATTTATAAATAACAATATATATCTATCTATATACATTTATATATATTTACATTTGTATTTACATATAATTATATATTATATATATTTAAATATATGAGAATATATTTAAATATATGTACATATATTATTATATGTTCATATAAATAAAATATATATGTGTGTATATATTTATATATACTTTTATTTATTAATATAATAACAACATAATATATTATATTATATATATTATGCATGCATGTGATGATGTCAGGTGTCTAGGGCAACCTAGGGTTTGCATGTGCAGAGGAGAGATAACAATGGAGTTCTCCACTGTATCAAGCGCAACTTACAGATGGATCAATGGAGCTAAGGCATGAACACAGTGTATCACAGGGGAGGCGCCAACTGAGTTGGAGCGCAAACTTTGATCAAGTCAAAGTTTGCGCCTCCACAGCCTTTACACTTAGAAAATCTCTAAGTCTTCACTGTTACACTGAGGATGAATGTTGTGGCGCAAGTCTTGACCAAGTGAAGCGCGAAGTTTGACTTCATTGTGATTGTCTAAGTGCTAAACACAGTGATGCACTGTGTAGCGCAAGGTTTGACCACACAGGCGCATCCTTTGACTCTCGAGCGCAACAATTGACTGAAACACTTAGAATTATTCTAAGTGATTTCTTACAGTGGCACACTGTATTGGCGCCAACTTTGACCGAGGCGCCAAGTTTGACCACAAATGGAGAAAGTGTATATCTGGGCGCAACTTTCATATATATATATATATGTTTATATATATGTATATGAAAGTGGCGCCACTCCTTGTATATTCCGAGTTAGATTTATTTTGTTAAATCGAATCCGTCCCGGACGAACTCAAGTCGTCCAGGACGAACTCGTTAACCATGGTTAGTTTATGAAAGCCTATAAATATGTGATTGTGGTTCTAACAATTTACACATCATCCTTCGGGATGGATGGCCAAGTGCTATGCACAAACTCTCTCAAATATTCACACACCCTAGCCTAGTTTTGTGCCATAAATATTTGTAGTGGATAGGGCTTGTAATATTTAGAGGAGTGGTCATTGTAGCCAACCTTCGGGTTTGGATTTGTAGCACCCTTCGAGGTATTTATCAATATACAGATATACCTTGGAAAATATTGTGTGTTGGTTTAATATTTTCATATCCTCAGAAACCGACCAAATAAATATCCGGAACACGAAACCCATTACAGGACTGCAATTTGTTTATCCGCAAGATTCGAAAGAATTTTAAATTGTAGTGAGTATCGTATTCAACCCCCCCTTCTACGATACTTTGGACCTAACACGCTTCTCCGTTTTAGCTTTGTACTCTTTGAATTTCTCAAAGCACTCAGACTTACGGTGCAACAAATAAACGTATCCATATCTAGAATAATCGTCAATAAAAGTGACGAAATACTCATAACCACCTCTTGCTTGGATATTCATAGGTCCACATAAATCAGAGTGAACCAATCCTAACACTTCTTTGGCTCTATTCCCCTTTGCCTTAAAAGGCCTTTTGGTCATTTTACCTTCCAAGCAGGATTCACAAACTTGAAATGGCTCCACTGCCAATGAGCCTAAAGGCCCGTCTACTACCAGTCTTTGAATCCTCCTCAAGTTAATATGACCTAATCTCAAGTGCCAAAGATATGTTTGGTTCAAACTAGAAGGTTCCTTTCTTTTATTAGAGGTAGAAGATGTGTTGTTCAATACCCTATGTTGTAGTTGCAGTGCGGGTTTACTAGGATTAATTATATACAAATTGTCTTGCAATGTACCAGAACATATAATCCGTTTATTCATCATAATAGAAACATTACGATCCAAACAAACATTATAACCATCCATAGCAAGTTTAGAAACCGAAATCAAATTCCTTCTAAAAGAAGGTACATAAAGACAATTGTTCAAAACCAAAATCCTATCAGAACCAAAAGATAAATGAATAACTCCTACTGCAACTACTGCTACTTTCGTAGCATCTCCCATGAACACGTATATCTCGCCATCTCTAAGCATTCTGGATTGCTGGAACCCCTGCATAGAGTTACAAACATGATCAGTGGCTCCAGTATCTACACACCAAGTGCTCGTAGATATAGCCGCTATAAATGTTTCTGTAACTAGAGAAAGAGACATACCAGTATTGTTTGTCTTCTTAGGAAGAGGACAATCCTTTTTCCAATGACCCGACTGCTTGCACCGGTAGCACTTCCCCTTAGGCTTTTTCACACCACCTTGAACCCCCACTGCCTTCACAGCTTGCTGTGTCTGAGCCTTTTTCTTCTTCTTATTGCCTTTCGGCTTAGAGGAAGAACCTTTCTCAGCCACATTCACTTGAACACTCTGGCGAAATAATCCTTCAGCTGCCTGAAGTTCTGTCAGCAGTTCCGCAAGACTATACTGCCTCTTGTTCATGTTGTAATTCAAGCGGAACTGCTCAAAACTCTTGGGCAAGCTCATAAGGACAATGTCAATCTGGGTTTCCCCGTCAAGCTCTGCACCAAGGATCTCTATCTCATTCAGATGTGACATCATCTTGAGAACATGATCCCTTACAGGTGTACCTTCAGCCATCTGAGTGTTCATTAAAGCCTTCATGGCTACTTGCCTAGCAGCCCTATTCTGATCTCCAAAAAGTTCCTTGAGATTAAAGAGCATATCCGAAGCAGTGGCCATAGCCTGATGCTGATGCTGCAAAACACCCGACATTGCTGCCAGAATGTAACATCGCGACATCTCATCAGCCTTTGTCCACCGCTTATAATACTCTTTCTCCTCATCAGGAGCATCAGCAGCGGGCTGCTCAGGCTTGGGTTCATAAGTGCAAAACTTGTACTCCTCAGCAGTCAACACAATGTCCAAATTACGTTTCCATTCAATATAGTTAGGTCCGGTAAGTTTGTTATCCTTAAGTATGGTGAACAGTGGATTAAACCCCATTATATCCTGAGAATCATGCATGAAAAAATCACATTACACATAAAGAAGGGTGCATAAAAAATTAAGTCCTATTGGTTCCTCTAACAATTATTAAAATTAAATGCACTAACGTTTAAACACCATAAGTTTCTGGTACGTCACGATGGGTGACATGTATACCACCTAAATTTGTTTAAACGTTACTTCGGTCCTATTACTAAACAATAAGCCACGTTGGGGTGGTCTATATTATTTTTCATAGCTAAGTGTATACCATCATCAAATCTTAAATTACCCGAAACCTATGGAACTTGGTACGCCACGATGGGCGGCATGTATACCTTCCAATATTTCTCGAATAGAATACTTCAATTCAATATTCGTGTCTGGTTTGACTTCTAGGCAGTGGAGGAGTCACATCGGTCTCACTTAATACCCATAAGCCTAGAAATCGCCCCAAATCAGAGATAAAGAAAATTCGTATCTATTCGTATTAATTCAAGAAGTTTGTTCCAGTAATATCTATAACATTCTAGGCACCATAAATTACATGCCACGATGGGTGACGTATACATAATTTATATTCGCCTTATATGTTAAATTACATACAAACAATGATGGAGACCATGGGATTTAATACCATATTAACTCCCTCTCCCACTTAGAATTTACTTTGAGGATTTTAATCTAGATGCATCGCCCTATGTTATTTCTTCGAAGTCCACATGCATACTATCATGGTTATAGCAACATAAAGAACACATAACATGGCAGCATACTAGCATGATTAAAGCATTAATTAAAAACATCCCTATGTCCATGTCATTCTAGCATGCGAAGGGTTAGTATCACATGGCATAACAACACAGACAAGAAACACATAGTAGCAATAATCAAGAAAAGGCAGAAATTATGTAAAACATAAAGAAACACATCCACTATTATGGCCCCGGAAAAACAGCTTCGAAATCATCCTTCGAAAAATTCCGAAAATCTTCGAGAGCCCGTTTGGAGGCCTAAACAGCCTCAGAACGCCCTGAAAAACTGCACCAAATGGACTACGTCCATTTGGAGCCTGTCTGTCTAGTTCTGCCGTCCCCGAAAAGGTATTATGCGCCCAAATCGGACATCGTATGCAAAAGTTACCCTAAATAGCAGCGGCAACAGATCGCAGCAGCGGAAGATCTCTGTTTCTTGCAGCCCCGTTGATCAAATAATTACATACAAATTGTACAGGCGAACCAGCCTATTCTATTACATCAGATCATAATCTAAAACAATTACAAATTGAATTACAAGATTAAACTATCACGATCAACCCTCGTGATTTACAACAGCCACGATAAACCACGTGGAATCCAAACATAACAGAATAATTAAAACACGGCCATAATAGTGGACAACGACCTGCATCACAGAATCACTATATACATGCATATATAATCATGACATGGACTACATATCATAAATCGCAGAACCGCAACCTGGCTCTGATGCCATTGTAGGAACAATCGGACCTTGGTCCTGCGTTTTATGATATTAATTAAAAGTTCGAACAGAATATTAACCTTAATCGCTACGGCGCAAGCGATTCAAATCCACGTCTTCTACTGTATTCCTTGATTCTCCTTGGACGAAGTGTGGCCTTCGATCTCCCAAGGTGTGCCTCTCCTTAAAGCTCCGAAAACCCAAAACCTTAGCTGTCTCCTTGAGAAAAACGTCTGCCTCTCTCTGACTCTAGGATTAATTCGTTTTGGTGTGTCTTTCAGCTTTAGGAGAACGAGAATATATATAGGCTACAGCAGGGATCATGGATCATTAGGTCAGGCCTTCCAATGACATTCCGGGCCAGGCCCAATGTCATTAAATATTAATTCTATCCACTAAAGAACTAATATTTGCACTACCTTTCCTAATTCCGTAAATTAATTATTTAATTCGGCTCCCATATTAATTGCTTATAAATTCCCCATGTTTAAGATATCGCATGTCCATTAATTAAATTAATTTCTGACAATTAATTTAATCAATATCTTTTATCCTTGATCATCCACTCAACCTTATAATTATGCAAGAACAAATCTGCCTGCAGGACTAAAGCATAATTATCTTTATGAGCTTTCAAGAGGACATCATCACCCGAATATATTTTTCGGACACGGTTTCCTTTTATAGTCAATATCCCACTCTGTATATAATGTCATTGCCCAATACATAAATTCGTAATTTAAAATAAATTACTTAATTTATGAGTCAAGGCATGTGCATTAAATACAAGTGTCAATCACTATATCCGGATTAAGAACTTAAGCATTAATAACATCATAGAATCTTAGTTCTTTATTGTCAGAATTAAAGAAACAATTATTCTACTATTTTGATCCCGTTCAATATACACAAAGTATATAAGTATTATTCAATAGTCAAGATAAACTATTTCCAAATAATACTTCAGCCGTTCCAGTGGTTTGTCTAACACCACCTCGACTGTGAACCTTTATTATATTATATAAGGAGTCTGACAATCTAATCTTCTGCTATCCCATTTGATACTAGATTGTCTACAATATATAATATACAGACAATGTGAAAACATGCATTGAAGATTCTCAAATAATTGTTATATACTTCAAATGAATATTTCTGTATAACCCTAACATTCACTTCAAATTTAAATATTTTTTAATTCGAATTAATTTTTTTTTAAAAAAAAATTTAATTTTAATTTAAAATATTTTTCTTTCAAAAATCCATTTCTCTTCCAAACACTATTCACTTTAAATCCTTAAACATGATTGCACAAAAGATTAGTAGCATTAAAATCTCACCGTTCAGCAAAGAACACTTTGGCCTATGGAAAAGGCACATGTTACTACTCCTCTACACTGCGAACAGAAAATACATCGGGATTCTGAACAAGGGTGTTTCTACTCCGATGAACGTCATATTAGCACACGAAGAAGATGGTGTGTTAATCACTCATCAGACCATTCCGAAAGAACTTTCTGAGTACACAGATGAAGAAAGTGAACAGATGAACCTGGATGATGCTCTTCAACTGATCTTAGTTGAATCCCTAGATCCTGTTATGTACAATGCTGTTGTTAATTGTACGAACGCAAAGCAAATCTGGGATACAGTAGAGATCATAAACGAAGGCTCAGAAAAAGTTAGGGAAAATAAGAAAGAGATACTGATGGCTCAGTATGAGCAGTTTGGTTCCAATCCCGGAGAAGGGATTTCAGAAGTATTTATCAGACTCAATAATCTGATTAATAACTTGAATCTGAATGGGAAATACTACGACAAGAAAGAGGTCAACATGAAGTTTCTCTTAACCCTTCCCGAACATCTGGAACACAGAATCACTGCTATCAGGGAAAGTAGAGATCTGAATGAGATTTCTCTGCAAAGACTCTACGGAGTTTTGAAAACTTATGAACTTGAGCAAGTTCAGAGTAAGCAGAGATATGGCTGGGGTAAGACACTGAACCATTCGAGAGCTCTAGTTGTTGAATCACCTGCACCGGAAGAAAAGAAGGATGTTGTTGTTCCTTCTAAGACCACTCAGGAATTTGTTGTACCTGAGATGGGTCAGACTGCTTCTTCCAGTGGTGACGAAGAGTTCTATACAATGGAAGAGTTAGAACAGTTAGAAGATCAATCTCTATCACTGTTTGCCAAGAAATTTGGAAACATGAGATTCAAGAAGAACCCCTCCTACAAGTACAAACCTACTGCCAACAGGTTTCAAAAAGGAGGTTACTCATCTTCTACAAGCAAAGGAGGATACAAGACTGGGATGGTGGATAGAAGCAAGTTCAAATGCTTCAATTGTGGTGAACCGGGACACTTTGCAACTGAATGCAAACAGCCCAAGGTTCAAGGAAAGAGAAAAGATTCGTACGATGAGCTGAAGCAGAAGTATGATGCACTAGTGAGAAAGCATCAGGGTACTTCTGGAAGTCAAAATTACAAAAGCAAGTCTTATCTGGCAGAAGGGAAAAGCTGGGATGATACAGACAGTGATGAAGAAGAGCAGATAGGGAATCTTGCTCTCATGGCTAATGCTGGATCATCCTCACCTCCTCCTGCTGGAAGCTTTCAGGTAGATCCTACATGCCCTAAACTTTTTATGCAATTAGGACTAGAAGGAGATGATGCTATTAAAAAGATGAAAGCTGCCAATCGTAAAATTAATACTTTAGTCTTAGAAATTCATGCTTATAAGATGAATGAGATGAAAGTATTAAAACCTAAAATAGAACAACTGACTATGGATTTAGGATTACAATGTGCTAAAGTCAGAGTTCTAGAGAAAGGTGAGATTGCTTTAAGACTTCAGCTAGACGAAGAGAAAGTGACAATCTAATCTTCTGCTATCCCATTTGATACTAGATTGTCTACAATATATAATATACAGACAATGTGAAAACATGCATTGAAGATTCTCAAATAATTGTTATATACTTCAAATGAATATTTCTGTATAACCCTAACATTCACTTCAAATTTAAATATTTTTTAATTCGAATTAATTTTTTTTTAAAAAAAAATTTAATTTTAATTTAAAATATTTTTCTTTCAAAAATCCATTTCTCTTCCAAACACTATTCACTTTAAATCCTTAAACATGATTGCACAAAAGATTAGTAGCATTAAAATCTCACCGTTCAGCAAAGAACACTTTGGCCTATGGAAAAGGCACATGTTACTACTCCTCTACACTGCGAACAGAAAATACATCGGGATTCTGAACAAGGGTGTTTCTACTCCGATGAACGTCATATTAGCACACGAAGAAGATGGTGTGTTAATCACTCATCAGACCATTCCGAAAGAACTTTCTGAGTACACAGATGAAGAAAGTGAACAGATGAACCTGGATGATGCTCTTCAACTGATCTTAGTTGAATCCCTAGATCCTGTTATGTACAATGCTGTTGTTAATTGTACGAACGCAAAGCAAATCTGGGATACAGTAGAGATCATAAACGAAGGCTCAGAAAAAGTTAGGGAAAATAAGAAAGAGATACTGATGGCTCAGTATGAGCAGTTTGGTTCCAATCCCGGAGAAGGGATTTCAGAAGTATTTATCAGACTCAATAATCTGATTAATAACTTGAATCTGAATGGGAAATACTACGACAAGAAAGAGGTCAACATGAAGTTTCTCTTAACCCTTCCCGAACATCTGGAACACAGAATCACTGCTATCAGGGAAAGTAGAGATCTGAATGAGATTTCTCTGCAAAGACTCTACGGAGTTTTGAAAACTTATGAACTTGAGCAAGTTCAGAGTAAGCAGAGATATGGCTGGGGTAAGACACTGAACCATTCGAGAGCTCTAGTTGTTGAATCACCTGCACCGGAAGAAAAGAAGGATGTTGTTGTTCCTTCTAAGACCACTCAGGAATTTGTTGTACCTGAGATGGGTCAGACTGCTTCTTCCAGTGGTGACGAAGAGTTCTATACAATGGAAGAGTTAGAACAGTTAGAAGATCAATCTCTATCACTGTTTGCCAAGAAATTTGGAAACATGAGATTCAAGAAGAACCCCTCCTACAAGTACAAACCTACTGCCAACAGGTTTCAAAAAGGAGGTTACTCATCTTCTACAAGCAAAGGAGGATACAAGACTGGGATGGTGGATAGAAGCAAGTTCAAATGCTTCAATTGTGGTGAACCGGGACACTTTGCAACTGAATGCAAACAGCCCAAGGTTCAAGGAAAGAGAAAAGATTCGTACGATGAGCTGAAGCAGAAGTATGATGCACTAGTGAGAAAGCATCAGGGTACTTCTGGAAGTCAAAATTACAAAAGCAAGTCTTATCTGGCAGAAGGGAAAAGCTGGGATGATACAGACAGTGATGAAGAAGAGCAGATAGGGAATCTTGCTCTCATGGCTAATGCTGGATCATCCTCACCTCCTCCTGCTGGAAGCTTTCAGGTAGATCCTACATGCCCTAAACTTTTTATGCAATTAGGACTAGAAGGAGATGATGCTATTAAAAAGATGAAAGCTGCCAATCGTAAAATTAATACTTTAGTCTTAGAAATTCATGCTTATAAGATGAATGAGATGAAAGTATTAAAACCTAAAATAGAACAACTGACTATGGATTTAGGATTACAATGTGCTAAAGTCAGAGTTCTAGAGAAAGGTGAGATTGCTTTAAGACTTCAGCTAGACGAAGAGAAAGTGAAATGTAAAGCCTTTAAGGATGCCTCCACTATAGTCAAAGAACTTAATGATAAGCAAGAGATCAAGAGAACTGTTGGAATAGGTTTTGACTATAACAAATCTGTAGGTAAAGCTAGTAACATTACTCCCTTTAAGAAGAGTGCTGAGGAGAGAGGAATTCCTTTTGTTTTGAAAGATTCCCCTCAACCATTGTTTAAATCCTCAGAAGCTGAAACTCTGTTAGAAACTCCTGTTGTCATTAGATATGAACTCAAACAGGAAGTCCTTAAAATGAAAGAGAGTAATGAGAAGAGAGATGAGATCCTGACATCACTGAAACTAATCAAAGTGAAAGGCAATGTTAGGTTGCCTAAAGCTGGTTTAGGTGTCAACTCTGAGAGAACTAAATTCAACAAGCCTAATAACTTTGTGAATAGTAAGAACAGAGACAATAGATGTCATTCTACTGAGAACTTTAAATCTGTTAATGTAATAACCCGGATCTTAAAAATATTTTTATTAGTATTATAAGTGGTCTTCTTAATAAGTAAGGAATAAGATTTAATATTTTATTCCAGTTTAAGGAGTTTTCAAAATTTTATATTAAACCCCGGGTTATTGTGTTATTGATAAATGATTATATTTTTAAAACTGATTTTCATATATTGTTTCGAAAATTCTAGATGATTATTATGTGAATATATGTGTGATGTGAGTAAGTGGTATTGGTGGATTTGTTGGTTAATTAATTATGGTTAATTATGAGTATTATATGATTAATATATGAATTTTTGTGAATTTTATATTATCTGGTTTATTGCGTTAACTGCTCATATGTGTTTGTATTTGAGAGATTTCAATTTCTATATGCTCAGGAGAAAATATAGTTTATTTGGATATTTTCATATCGATTTATGGAATGTTAGATGATTTTATAATCGATTTACGGATTTAATTGCGTATATTTATATTTATTTATTAATTATTTGACTTCCGTAAAACCGTCCACTCGTAACGAGGTAGCAAATTTTCTTCCCGAAAGTTTCAACAAAACTGACCTTTAGCCTAATTTGAATATTCCGGACACTTTTCGTGTTTTGACTTTTTCGATCCGGAGTACGGTTTTCCCCGGAGTCGGTCCGGCGGAGTTTTTCGGGTATTTTAATTGTTGATAATTATCTAGTTTGTCTCGATATACGTGAAAGCTAGATATTTTGATTATTATATTACTTTTTATCGAAATACGTGCAAATGGGACCCACAGACTAATCATTGCTTTTAAAAGCCCCGTTTTGATAATTATCTCGAAAACCGGTACCGATTGGACCCCGCTTTATTAATATAAAGCTATTAGATATCGTATTTTTATGTCATAAACGATCCAAAGGGGTACCAATTATTTGTAAATATAAATAGCCCTTGTTACACCTTATTTTCAACCGTAAATCATTTCACCAGTTTCTTTTCACGAATACCGAGAGAAACCGAGCTGCGTTCTTCGTGTTCTTCGTAATCAAACGAGGATTTGAAGGTGTTATTGGAATCCGATGGAGGTGTATGAATAGTCAAAACGAAGCTATCGACGCGTAGAATCTATTACTCTCAGTGGTTTCAGTGCAGAATCGACAGGTTTTTGCTAATTAAGGTTTTTAATTTCGAATTTATATGATTTAAATGATGAATTTTTGAAAACGTGATTGTTTAATTGTTTTGATGATTCTATGATGTAGAGCATGTTTTTCTCGTCGTTTTGGTATATTATATGTCAAAAACGGAGTTCAATAACATGTAGAAAAGTCAGTTTGATTATTGAAACTGTTGTTCTTGGTGTTCTTGAGAAAGCTCGCCGGAAAATTCTTGTTTTGGTCGGGATTTTGATTCGTTAAACCTGGGCAGAAGCTAAGCATACCATTGAATAGATCTTTGAGAGTATAATTGAGTGGTGGTGTCAGTTTGTTCAAAGGAGGCGAAACGAGTTCGCCGGAAAATGGAGAAGTCGGCGGTGGCGCCGACCTTCAACTGGGTTTTACGGCAAATTGGTGAAGTGCTTGTGAAATCTGAAAATACGAGTGGATTGCTGGACATCTGTAGAGTATATCTGCAGCTGGTGGTCGAGTTCTGGGCTCGATGGAGCCTCCGGCGACGTCTCCGACGTCGTTCGGCGGCGGTAGGGGGTGATGACTGTATAATTACAGTTTAACCCCCGAACAAATGAAGGTGGTGACTTTTAGTCACCCGAGTTTCAAATCTTTCAAAACAAACCCTGATACTTCGAAAACTTGCACTTTCAACCCTGCGTTTAAACTTTTGAATAGTAACAATTAAAACCTTTTTAATTATTTTTCAAAAATTATTTTTTTTTGTCATTTTTTTATAGTTTTTAATTATTTCTTTATTCAAAAACAAATCGAAATTAGTTTATTAATTAATTTTAATTGGTAATTAATTATATTAATTGATCAATTAATTTAAATATTAATTGATTAATTAATTTAATTAGTTATTAATTGATTTTAATTGATTAATTAATTGGATTTAATTATCCTTTTTGATTTAAAAATTTCGAAAAATAGTTTCGAGCTTTAAAATATTTTTCCAAATCATGTTCAAGGCTCGACAATTGTTTATGAATGATTTCAAGTCCAGTTTTGAGCATCCGGACTTGATTATTTATTTGAAAAATGATTCTTTTATCCGTTTTAATTCCGAAAATGTTTAAAAATTCCAGAAAATTCCCGAAAAAAATCATTTTTAACCCAAGAGTGATTTGATATCAATTGGGGTGGGAAACCTTATATGTAATGTGTTATCTGCTTTGTGTGTGATGTGTTATATGTTGATAGTGGAGTCAGAAAACGGCTTAGATCATAACTTTTGATCTGTAAGTCGGAATCAAGTGAAACGAAAGAGAGATAGAAGCTCGTGAAGTCTATTTTAATATGACAAGATAATATGATTGAATCTAGAATGTGATTATATGCTATGTAATATGCAATATGTAACCATACGTGATTTGTTTGTTATGAATTGATGATTACGTGATATATGTGGTTATTCCTAATATAGTACATATGTGATAAATGACTTATATGACATAGTGTCATGATTTGATAAGAACATATGGATTATAGGAATTGGAATTGGTTGATTGGTTGTTGGTTGGGAATAGGTGATAGAGCATATATTTATATATGTTTTTATATGATTTTATTCCCATAATTTTAGTATTTTGTAAATAATTGGGATGTTACTAATTGATTTTAAGTGTTTAATGGCAGGAAAATAAATATTCCTAAAGTTGGATTAAATCAAGCTTATTTGGGCTTAATTAGATGGAAATTCGAACTTTATGGATAGCCAGCGAAGAAAATCTTGTTTGGGCCGTAACTTGAGTTCTGGACGTCAGTTTTGGGCGATTCAACAGCCCACGCGAAGATATTGAAATTCTCTACAAGTTTAAGGTGGTCCAGATGTCAAAATCCAACTGGATCAGCCCAGAGTCAGGCCTGAACAGAAGCCTACGAATTTCAGCATCAGAATCCAACTAGTTTTAGGATATTATTTTATTTTCTTGTAAATTAAGAAAACTCTTATATATATTAGGATTTTGATAGAGATTAGAGACAACTAACTTTGTATCATATTGAATAACATAGAGATAGCCTTTGAGAGAGAAAAGGGAGAGAAACACTTGTGAGAGAGAGATTGGAAGAAGGAGTGAAGGGATTCATCCGGGCTTCGAGCACTTTCGTCAAGTTGTATTCTTCGTACTTATATTCTTACACTCATGGTCTGTGGTATAAATACATATTTGTTTCATCTTATCATGAGTAGTTAATTCCTTAATCCAAGAGTTAGGTAGTATTATTTGGCTCATTATGTTTGTTTAGTTGGATTGTGTTTTCTCTTGATTTGTTAATCTGTCATTGAGCGCTTTATACAATTACAGGAGTAGCTAACTTGTGATTGAATCTCTAGGAGTTATAACGAATCGGGAGAGGAGTTATAATTCTAGTACATGATATGATGGACACAATTTGAGTATTGAATCGGGAGATTGATATGAGAATTGTGAGACATAAAATCCTTGGTTCTTAATAGTTTACAAGTGTTCTTTAATTGACCATGGGAGTGGCTTTTAATGGATAATTGTAGGCATTATAATCTACCTTGGGAGAGGAGTTTATAAATATTAGAAGGATTGTTTTTAGCAATCAAGAGATATAAATTAGACATTCATGATAGCCATTGAAGAACTCTAATTCTTGGGTTGTTTTCTCTCATATTTATTATATTTATTTATTTATTATATTAATTAGTTGATAGAAAAACCCACCAAATTCTTCTCCACACTTCTGAATTGCAAGAGATAAGAGATTTGAAATTAGTATTGATATCAGTCCTTCCCTGCGAACGATACTCTTGAAAATACTCGACAACAAATTGGCGCCGCTGCCGGGGAAGGCAGCAATACTGATTTTAGGTTAATTGTTTCTTGTGGTTTAGATTTTATTGTTGTATATTATTATTATTATTATTTCGTCTTTTGTTGTTTTTGGTGTGTCTACAGGTTCTTTGAGGTTGACACCAAAAAAGTTGTGAGCTAAAGAGACGACATGGATTACAATTTTTGTTGGAATAATGCTCAGAATTTCTACAATGATCAAGAACGATATCTAGATTATAATTCTTTTCAGGATTTTAATGCGTATCAGGTGAACTCGTTTGATTGTTGCAACTCATATTACCCTCCATACCCACCTAACATTGATCGTTTTTATGCATCTGAAAATCAATGTTATGATCCTTACCCATGTTATGATGTTGATAAAAGCTTAGTTCAGTACAATTCTTCTTTAATGTCTATGGGACTTTTTGCACATATTAATGAACCAAAATTTGAAGTTGCTAATAAGCCTGATATAATCTGTCAAGATTCGATAAGTTGGTACGAGGAGAATGCTAAAAGAAATACGTTTATTATGGATGTTCAACTTGTGATGCATGATGGTTGTTTTAGGATTCCTCCTTGTGTCGATTTTCCACTTTGTCATGATACTTATTTAGCAACTGATGAAAATTTAGTGTCTGATGAATCTACTTGTCTAGATGACAATTGTCCCTTGCTTGAAAGTGATAAATTGGATGTAGCTGAAGTTCTACCAAATTTAGAAGATAATGTTGTGCTCAACGAATTGGTAGATGAGATAAAAATTGATGAGTTTCCAATTATACTTGAGAAGAATGTGATACTTGATAATGTTGCTTTGGAGTATAAGGATCCAGTTTGGGAAGAGTTTATGAGTCGTACTTATGATGATTATTCTGACGACTTTTCTAGCTACTTTGATTTTACGAGGTCTCTTGAGCAAGTGTGGTCCATACAAAATTTCTTACATGTTTGTGGACCAAAGATATATTTGCACATCATAATTATATTATTGATTCGTAGATATGTGCACTTATTTGCTTTTTCACCTCATTAGTTTTGTTACTTGTATGTGAATAAGTCGAGCTAATGACAATAAACAAGCGCTTCTTGGGAGGCAACCCATGATAATTATATTAAGTATATTTTGATTTTTTTTACTCCCACAAGTTACCTTGATGTGTTTGTTTGAAGTGGCTGTTTCAGGTGCTGAAAATCAAAAATTCGCAGCAATTTTTCTGGTTGCATCAGCTGCCTTATTTTTGCGTTTCCCGGAGTTTCAACGGTCGGATCGTCCTGAATTTTGGACAGCATCTTCCTTACACTAATATCTAAATTCTGAACGGTGGAGATCGGATTTTAAGGTCCAGAAGTCAGTTTATGAAATCCGGGCAGAATGATTGGCACCATGGGCATGGTTAAGGTGCCCGCGGTGCATCGACTTAGAAGCAACACTTCGCTTATTTTTCAAACGGCACTTCATGCGTATGCATAGGGGAGTATTCTTACTTTTCTTTTATTTATAGGAGGAGTATTAGTATGTCATTGAGGACATTGACTCATTTAAGTGTGGGGATGTATTCTCAATAGTATGTTATAATATTAAAAAAAAGACAAACAAAATTATAAATTTAAAAATCAAAAATAATTCTAGCCTTGTAAAATTGTTAGATGATCATATCATGCTAGGATAAACACTCATACATTGCATACATTAGTTCATATAGTTGCATAACATGTTTCATTGCATAGCATAACATAGCATGATCCCATATAATAGTCCAAGTTAGTAACCTATGATGATACTATGTGACTTGTTTTTGATTAATTCTTGCTATGATCACATATTAGCGATGTTACATGCGTAGTGTCACTAGTGCAGAGTTTATTTATTGACACAAGCTTATTATGCTCTTAAATATCGAATTGAGACTTAGATATACTTGTTTCTTGAGGGGTAGCCTCTTGTTGATGATTAGAATTTTGACTATTCTCTTTTGAGCTTAGTACGTAAATGCTTTAGTTTGAGGTGATTGTGGGGTGTAAATGTTTTCTTCAAAAAAAAAGAGAAAAAGAAAAAAAAAAATAAGAAATAAAGTATCAAGCACTCCTTTGAGATCAATGGGTGTCGAATATGAAAGGGACGATCCATGTATTTGTGCTGGTATTAAGTGCAATTGTACTAGAAATATAAATTTCTTGGCGACTTTTCATTATCCTTGATTACTGGAGAATTACTTGACTTTAAAAAAAAAGAAGAGATAAATGAGCTTGTGAAGTCTTTTGATGGTCGTAACTCACTTACCCTGAGGAGCGTCCCAATCTTAGACCGATCATGTGGAAAAAAAAAAGAATTATATATAGTAGTATTATAGAAATAAAAAGAAGACGTGGAAATCCCTTGTAAACTTGAATGATAGCTAGTGCTAAGTAACGAAGTGTTTAAGATCTATTCTAGTAATCAACTTGGGAGCTCTTAACTCGCATGACTTGTCATGTTGAAACTGGTGTGTCTCTGTTCTTGATTCAAAGAAGAGCATGTCGTTAAGCTAAGCACACACGCACACTCTGTACTTGTGTTCACTAAGTGGTTTTATTGCGGTGTGAGCTTGATGTGTCTAAACTTGTTGCATATTCTGATGGTTATCACTAACTTGGAATATACTATTATTATTGGGATCAATACATTTACATTTATTAGTTGCATTCATGTAGTTGCACTCCATGCTTGTGTTCTTGTGGTCATCTATATTATTATTACATGAGCTAGATGGATTTTGTGGGTACATTCACTATAGGCCCTCACGAGACCTTACTCGTCCACTAGGGCTGCCTAGGGGTTTAAAGGGCTTGTTGCATATGCCAAATGCAACCGTGATCACCTACGGAAGTGGTATATATCTATTAGGTGTTAGTGTTATTTATTTTATTTGCCCGAGGACGTGCAAAATACTAAGTGTGGGGATATTTGATAGAGCATATATTTATATATGTTTTTATATGATTTTATTCCCATAATTTTAGTATTTTGTAAATAATTGGGATGTTACTAATTGATTTTAAGTGTTTAATGGCAGGAAAATAAATATTCCTAAAGTTGGATTAAATCAAGCTTATTTGGGCTTAATTAGATGGAAATTCGAACTTTATGGATAGCCAGCGAAGAAAATCTTGTTTGGGCCGTAACTTGAGTTCTGGACGTCAGTTTTGGGCGATTCAACAGCCCACGCGAAGATATTGAAATTCTCTACAAGTTTAAGGTGGTCCAGATGTCAAAATCCAACTGGATCAGCCCAGAGTCAGGCCTGAACAGAAGCCTACGAATTTCAGCATCAGAATCCAACTAGTTTTAGGATATTATTTTATTTTCTTGTAAATTAAGAAAACTCTTATATATATTAGGATTTTGATAGAGATTAGAGACAACTAACTTTGTATCATATTGAATAACATAGAGATAGCCTTTGAGAGAGAAAAGGGAGAGAAACACTTGTGAGAGAGAGATTGGAAGAAGGAGTGAAGGGATTCATCCGGGCTTCGAGCACTTTCGTCAAGTTGTATTCTTCGTACTTATATTCTTACACTCATGGTCTGTGGTATAAATACATATTTGTTTCATCTTATCATGAGTAGTTAATTCCTTAATCCAAGAGTTAGGTAGTATTCTTTGGCTCATTATGTTTGTTTAGTTGGATTGTGTTTTCTCTTGATTTGTTAATCTGTCATTGAGCGCTTTATACAATTACAGGAGTAGCTAACTTGTGATTGAATCTCTAGGAGTTATAACGAATCGGGAGAGGAGTTATAATTCTAGTACATGATATGATGGACACAATTTGAGTATTGAATCGGGAGATTGATATGAGAATTGTGAGACATAAAATCCTTGGTTCTTAATAGTTTACAAGTGTTCTTTAATTGACCATGGGAGTGGCTTTTAATGGATAATTGTAGGCATTATAATCTACCTTGGGAGAGGAGTTTATAAATATTAGAAGGATTGTTTTTAGCAATCAAGAGATATAAATTAGACATTCATGATAGCCATTGAAGAACTCTAATTCTTGGGTTGTTTTCTCTCATATTTATTATATTTATTTATTTATTATATTAATTAGTTGATAGAAAAACCCACCAAATTCTTCTCCACACTTCTGAATTGCAAGAGATAAGAGATTTGAAATTAGTATTGATATCAGTCCTTCCCTGCGAACGATACTCTTGAAAATACTCGACAACAATAGGTTGACAGGTGGATAGTCTTATAACTAGACAAGATGCTGGCAGATTTTCGATATGATTTATATGATTATTGATTATAACATGTTATGTAGAATATGACTTGACTATATGATAAAGTCAAAGAATGATTATGTGCTAAGTGATATGTGATAAGTTTAAAGGGGTATATAAGTGGGTATCGATATACGTGATATGTATATGCGATATATTGTTTAGTGACTATAGTATTATCTTATTCTCGTAAAGGATTTGGACGAGACGTGTACGCTCGAAGACGTCAGAAAGTCGGAGAATGGTATTGCAAAGCGAATAAGGGATGAATCGAGTAAGCGAAGCGATGTGGCGAATAGAGTATAGCTAGAGATGGTCTAGAGATTACGAGATGCATAGATTGTGAAAGTTGAAAGATGAGAATGAGCCGTGAAACTGGAGTCAGATTTAAGGCAAGTATCCTATACCCTTCTTTTGGATATCTTGCGATTATTATGATCCATTCTTTTCGTATGTGTTGCAAATATTCGTTCTTCTCTTTTCCATATTTGAAACTGTAAATATTTTATCCATCCTTTTCTAATCCTTAAAAAAATACAGATAATTCCAGTTTTACAAATTAATTCGAAGTTCAGATTGTCATTGAAGCATGTGTTGCTCAGTGATGGTTAGAACCTAGAATGACTTGGGATCTTCTTGATTATTCAACCCGCCATTGTCATGCTGGTTTAGCAGGCTAAATTCAGTTGCTTAGCCGATAATGGAGGATACTGAATAGTTAAGGATTTCCTGAACTATGATTTATGAAAGGATGGACTCTGGTTTATGGGAAGATGATTATCAAAGTTGATTTGGAATTATTCTATCATCGATATTGATTGTGTTTATGTTCTGTTGTTATACGTTGACCTGTTATTGAATTATAGAATTGGATTATTGTTTTTATATAAACCTGTGGACCAGATGAGTGGTCATGTTAGGCCAATGAGTGCCTTGGATCCAGTGATAGAGCATGGCGGGGCCTGCTCGGGGTTAGTGCGGAACTGATCAGCTGCCTAACCTTGGTTTTAATTAAAATGTGATAGTCCAATTCAATAATTCTTTGGAAAGATTGAATTCCTCAGTATTCAATTGCTGCAAGGTATTGTGATTTTCTTATACAATACCTAAACTCGTGAACTCAGGTTGAATCCTCTTATATCTTGAACTCGTGAACTTCTGTTATATCATTCCAGAATTATCATTGTTTATTATTACTTGCTGAGCATTGTTGCTCACCCTTGCTATTCCTTTCTAACCATTTCAGAAAGGCTTAAAGATGAGATGATGGATTGAGATTGTGAATAAGGCTAATGTTAGGCGAGGAGACAGAGTTGAGGATCCAGTGGTCGAGGAGTGTTCAGGAAAGTTGATGAGGTTGGTGCAAGCTAGAGCTGTGTTATAGGAATTCAAGTGTAAGTCATAGCTGGAATAGTTGACAGTGATTCTTCTTATCGAAGATGATCTGATTTGGTAAGAGATGTTGTGTAATAATAGTGGTTGATTCTAATTTCAATGCTGTAACCTGGATGCGATCCTGTTGTTTTAGGGGGTTAAAATGTTCTCTTTCAAATCACTTATTAAAGTTTTCAGGTTTTAAACTCTTTTGGTTTTAATTATCTTAAAAAAAAAAATACAGGTTTCCAAAAGTGTTTAAATATGGGTTTTATGTGGTGACGTCAGAATCCAGGCCCCCGGATTCCTGGACTGTCACAGTTGGTATCAGAGCAACAGGTTATAAGTAATTGAAATTAGAATATAGATTATAGTTTTAAGTTCTATTGATGAGGAATGTTGTGTAACCTCACATAGAGGTATTGTGAGACTATCTGGAAATAGTCTAGAGATGTGTCAGGATTAGAATCTAGTTAGATGATTAAGTTGAGTGTATAAGTTTAGAGAGATTTTGATTCTTAAGTTTAGACATAGGATTTCTAGTATGTTGACTAATTGAGATGATGAATTGTGTGAAAGGTCAAGATTAGACCTAGATAGAAGAGTTTGATAGTGAATGATTGAGTTGAGAATGGTGAAAATGCAGAGTTCAGAGTATTCTGACTATACTGCATAGTTGAAAATTGGATTATTGTATTGATTTGAGGATGATATAAATGCATGGTTCATAGTATGTTGACCATGTCAGATATTTGGAAGATGTATATTGTTTTGAGTGAAGATATGAAGAGTAAGTGTAGAGTATGAGTTGTATTGGATTAGAAGGAGAGATTGGTAGATAGAGGTTGATAGGTGAGAAGTGAATGATAGAGAGTACGTGGAATTGAGTCAAGTTATTAGAGATGATGTCTACGAGTAAGTTAGAACATTAGTCCTCGACGACAACGCTTCGAGCTAATCGGGATATCAAATGGCATCAAGGTGGGCCCATAACCCACAGGTTGATGATCCAGACAATCGAAGATACGTTACGTGTTTGTGCTATGGATTTCAAAGGCAACGGGGATAAAGTAGAAGAATGTAAACTACATGGGCCAGAGTTATTACGGACGATAACGTCTACGATGACATCCTACGAGGCTATTACGAGTCAAATCGATTGATTATGGAGAACGTTGAAAGGATGACATAAATCGAATAACGATTTTGTAAAGTAGAGTGGGAATTTGAGAAGACCTTGGCAATACCTCTCTTCAACTAAAGATTCTTTTGATTATATGTTTTTCATCAGTGAGTTATTATGATATCATTTCGATAAACGAGATTTTCAATTTCTCAAATTCTAAGATGATAATGATATTGATCATTGGTGTGAGTTAGTATTGAATCGGTGTATGATAAAGGTGTGTTTATGAAGAGACAGTGAAATTCCTTGATATTATTTGATATTCTTTGATATCCCTTAATATTCGTTGAGATTCTTTGACACTTTATGATATTTTTTTTGATATCTTTTCGATATTCCTTAATATATGCCTCGATAATCCTTAACATTCCTTGATGCTCCTTGAGATTTCTTGGATTCTTTCCATCTGATTGGGATGAACAACCCTATGTATAGGGGACACAAGGTATACCTGTCTGTGTGATAGGAGTTGGATGGGACGCCATCACTTGTGTGTGTTGTGATTACAAGAAGGTTAAAAACCTTTAGTAGTGTCTAATATGGACACGCAACATGAAGTTCATTTGATCGTATTGATCTCCCAGTCACTCTTGTATTCCAATGTGACCTATTTTAAAAATATCTTGTTCCTCCGAAATTCCCAAAGATTGATTCCTGGGAAATGAAGTTTGCAATTGTGAAGGTTTTGATTCTCCTATTTCTTTAACTTTGAAGGTATGCCAAAGTTGATCAAAGGAGGATAAGCATGTGATATTATGAAGCGTGTACAATGATCTTATAAATGATACGTTTTAGTTCTCATCGCGGATTCTGAGGACAGAATCCTTATAAGGGGGTAGAATGTAATATCCCATGTTTTTAAAATTAGTTTATGATTATTATAGATCTAATATGTTGATATTATTGTTGGCTTTAATGGAATAGTGACATGATTATGTGAATAGTGTGAATGTGATTATTTTTGTTATTTGGATTAATATGGATTTTACAGATTTTGCGTCCTCCTTCTTTCTCTGATTCCGAGGACGGAATCCCTATAAGGAGGGTAGATTGTAATAACCCGGATTTTAAAAATATTTTTATTAGTATTATAAGTGGTCTTCTTAATAAGTAAGGAATAAGATTTAATATTTTATTCCAGTTTAAGGAGTTTTCAAAATTTTATATTAAACCCCGGGTTATTGTGTTATTGATAAATGATTATATTTTTAAAACTGATTTTCATATATTGTTTCGAAAATTTCAGATGATTATTATGTGAATATATGTGTGATGTGAGTAAGTGGTATTGGTGGATTTGTTGGTTAATTAATTATGGTTAATTATGAGTATTATATGATTAATATATGAATTTTTGTGAATTTTATATTATCTGGTTTATTGCGTTAACTGCTCATATGTGTTTGTATTTGAGAGATTTCAATTTCTATATGCTCAGGAGAAAATATAGTTTATTTGGATATTTTCATATCGATTTATGGAATGTTAGATGATTTTATAATCGATTTACGGATTTAATTGCGTATATTTATATTTATTTATTAATTATTTGACTTCCGTAAAACCGTCCACTCGTAACGAGGTAGCAAATTTTCTTCCCGAAAGTTTCAACAAAACTGACCTTTAGCCTAATTTGAATATTCCGGACACTTTTCGTGTTTTGACTTTTTCGATCCGGAGTACGGTTTTCCCCGGAGTCGGTCCGGCGGAGTTTTTCGGGTATTTTAATTGTTGATAATTATCTAGTTTGTCTCGATATACGTGAAAGCTAGATATTTTGATTATTATATTACTTTTTATCGAAATACGTGCAAATGGGACCCACAGACTAATCATTGCTTTTAAAAGCCCCGTTTTGATAATTATCTCGAAAACCGGTACCGATTGGACCCCGCTTTATTAATATAAAGCTATTAGATATCGTATTTTTATGTCATAAACGATCCAAAGGGGTACCAATTATTTGTAAATATAAATAGCCCTTGTTACACCTTATTTTCAACCGTAAATCATTTCACCAGTTTCTTTTCACGAATACCGAGAGAAACCGAGCTGCGTTCTTCGTGTTCTTCGTAATCAAACGAGGATTTGAAGGTGTTATTGGAATCCGATGGAGGTGTATGAATAGTCAAAACGAAGCTATCGACGCGTAGAATCTATTACTATCAGTGGTTTCAGTGCAGAATCGACAGGTTTTTGCTAATTAAGGTTTTTAATTTCGAATTTATATGATTTAAATGATGAATTTTTGAAAACGTGATTGTTTAATTGTTTTGATGATTCTATGATGTAGAGCATGTTTTTCTCGTCGTTTTGGTATATTATATGTCAAAAACGGAGTTCAATAACATGTAGAAAAGTCAGTTTGATTATTGAAACTGTTGTTCTTGGTGTTCTTGAGAAAGCTCGCCAGAAAATTCTTGTTTTGGTTGGGATTTTGATTCGTTAAACCTGGGCAGAAGCTAAGCATACCATTGAATAGATCTTTGAGAGTATAATTGAGTGGTGGTGTCAGTTTGTTCAAAGGAGGCGAAACGAGTTCGCCGGAAAATGGAGAAGTCGGCGGTGGCGCCGACCTTCAACCGGGTTTTACGGCAAATTGGTGAAGTGCTTGTGAAATCTGAAAATACGAGTGGATTGCTGGACATCTGTAGAGTATATCTGCAGCTGGTGGTCGAGTTCTGGGCTCGATGGAGCCTCCGGCGACGTCTCCGACGTCGTTCGGCGGCGGTAGGGGGTGATGACTGTATAATTACAGTTTAAGCCCCGAACAAATGAAGGTGGTGACTTTTAGTCACCCGAGTTTCAAATCTTTCAAAACAAACCCTGATACTTCGAAAACTTGCACTTTCAACCCTGCGTTTAAACTTTTGAATAGTAACAATTAAAACCTTTTCAATTATTTTTCAAAAATTATTTTTTTTTGTCATTTTTTTTATAGTTTTTAATTATTTCTTTATTCAAAAACAAATCGAAATTAGTTTATTAATTAATTTTAATTGGTAATTAATTATATTAATTGATCAATTAATTTAAATATTAATTGATTAATTAATTTAATTAGTTATTAATTGATTTTAATTGATTAATTAATTGGATTTAATTATCCTTTTTGATTTAAAAATTTCGAAAAATAGTTTCGAGCTTTAAAATATTTTTCCAAATCATGTTCAAGGCTCGACAATTGTTTATGAATGATTTCAAGTCCAGTTTTGAGCATCCGGACTTGATTATTTATTTGAAAAATGATTCTTTTATCCGTTTTAATTCCGAAAATGTTTAAAAATTCCAGAAAATTCCCGAAAAAAATCATTTTTAACCCAAGAGTGATTTGATATCAATTGGGGTGGGAAACCTTATATGTAATGTGTTATCTGCTTTGTGTGTGATGTGTTATATGTTGATAGTGGAGTCAGAAAACGGCTTAGATCATAACTTTTGATCTGTAAGTCGGAATCAAGTGAAACGAAAGAGAGATAGAAGCTCGTGAAGTCTATTTTAATATGACAAGATAATATGATTGAATCTAGAATGTGATTATATGCTATTTAATATGCAATATGTAACCATACGTGATTTGTTTGTTATGAATTGATGATTACGTGATATATGTGGTTATTCCTAATATAGTACATATGTGATAAATGACTTATATGACATAGTATCATGATTTGATAAGAACATATGGATTATAGGAATTGGAATTGGTTGATTGGTTGTTGGTTGGGAATAGGTTGACAGGTGGATAGTCTTATAACTAGACAAGATGCTGGCAGATTTTCGATATGATTTATATGATTATTGATTATAACATGTTATGTAGAATATGACTTGACTATATGATAAAGTCAAAGAATGATTATGTGCTAAGTGATATGTGATAAGTTTAAAGGGGTATATAAGTGGGTATCGATATACGTGATATGTATATGCGATATATTGTTTAGTGACTATAGTATTATCTTATTCTCGTAAAGGATTTGGACGAGACGTGTACGCTCGAAGACGTCAGAAAGTCGGAGAATGGTATTGCAAAGCGAATAAGGGATGAATCGAGTAAGCGAAGCGATGTGGCGAATAGAGTATAGCTAGAGATGGTCTAGAGATTACGAGATGCATAGATTGTGAAAGTTGAAAGATGAGAATGAGCTGTGAAACTGGAGTCAGATTTAAGGCAAGTATCCTATACCCTTCTTTTGGATATCTTGCGATTATTCTGATCCATTCTTTTCGCATGTGTTGCAAATATTCGTTCTTCTCTTTTCCATATTTGAAACTGTAAATATTTTATCCATCCTTTTCTAATCCTTAAAAAAATACAGATAATTCCAGTTTTATAAATTAATTCGAAGTTCAGATTGTCATTGAAGCATGTGTTGCTCAGTGATGGTTAGAACCTAGAATGACTTGGGATCTTCTTGATTATTCAACCCGCCATTGTCATGCTGGTTTAGCAGGCTAAATTCAGTTGCTTAGCCGATAATGGAGGATACTGAATAGTTAAGGATTTCCTGAACTATGATATATGAAAGGATGGACTCTGGTTTATGGGAAGTTGATTATCAAAGTTGATTTGGAATTATTCTATCATCGATATTGATTGTGTTTATGTTCTGTTGTTATACGTTGACCTGTTATTGAATTATAGAATTGGATTATTGTTTTTATATAAACCTGTGGACCAGATGAGTGGTCATGTTAGGCCAATGAGTGCCTTGGATCCAGTGATAGAGCATGGCGGGGCCTGCTCGGGGTTAGTGCAGAACTGATCAGCTGCCTAACCTTGGTTTTAATTAAAATGTGATAGTCCAATTCAATAATTCTTTGGAAAGATTGAATTCCTCAGTATTCAATTGCTGCAAGGTATTGTGATTTTCTTATACAATACCTAAACTCGTGAACTCAGGTTGAATCCTCTTATATCTTGAACTCGTGAACTTCTGTTATATCATTCCAGAATTATCATTGTTTATTATTACTTGCTGAGCATTGTTGCTCACCCTTGCTATTCCTTTCTAACCATTTCAGAAAGGCTTAAAGATGAGATGATGGATTGAGATTGTGAATAAGGCTAATGTTAGGCGAGGAGACAGAGTTGAGGATCCAGTGGTCGAGGAGTGTTCAGGAAAGTTGATGAGGTTGGTGCAAGCTAGAGCTGTGTTATAGGAATTCAAGTGTAAGTCATAGCTGGAATAGTTGACAGTGATTCTTCTTATCGAAGATGATCTGATTTGGTAAGAGATGTTGTGTAATAATAGTGGTTGATTCTAATTTCAATGCTGTAACCTGGATGCGATCCTGTTGTTTTAGGGGGTTAAAATGTTCTCTTTCAAATCACTTATTAAAGTTTTCAGGTTTTAAACTCTTTTGGTTTTAATTATCTTTAAAAAAAAAAAATACAGGTTTCCAAAAGTGTTTAAAGATGGGTTTTATGTGGTGACGTCAGAATCCAGGCCCCCGGATTCCTGGACTGTCACAGTTAACAAGGTTAGAGTAGAATCTATTGATGTTCCTACTACTATGACTGATATGCCTGTTGCTCCTGTTTTTGATGCATGTCATAAATGTTGTGGTGTTGATAACTGTATGCTTTGTGCTTTCAATACTATGTCTGCTTATTTTAGAAATTTGCATGCTAAAAATGAAAACACATCACCTAGACAACACACAAACAATAAGCATGCTAGATCAAAGACTGCTAGTCATTCTCATGGTAGGAAGGAGACTTATATTCCAAAGCCTAAA
Organism: Daucus carota subsp. sativus; assembly: GCF_001625215.2. NCBI lineage: Eukaryota > Viridiplantae > Streptophyta > Magnoliopsida > Apiales > Apiaceae > Daucus > Daucus carota. Next base: position 377,945 of record NC_030384.2, on the reverse strand, counting down.
ACCAAGGTTTACAAGGCTGTTGTTAAGGAAGTAAGTTCAGTCAAGAGTGAGCCAAATATCAGTCCAAGAGGCTCTGTTGTATTACCTGATAGAAATCAATTCTTTAAGTCTGCTGGACCCAATCAAGTGTGGGTCCCAAAGAAGGTTTAATCAGTATGTCTTTTGCAGGGTGCCAGTGGAATTGTTCGTGTTACCTGGGTGCTTGACAGTGGAGCGTCAATGCACATGACTGGCAATAGATCCCTGCTAGAAGACATAAGAGAAGGAGCTGGCCCAACAGTCAGTTTTGCTGATAATAGCAAAGGTCGTACTGTGGGATATGGCAAGTACAAAATTGGAAGGATCATCATAGAGGATGTTGCTTTAGTTGAAGGACTACAACATAATCTCCTGAGTGTCAGTCAGTTTTGTGACGAGGGATATTATGTTCACTTTGAAAAGGAGATATCTATCATCAAACATATCAAGGATAAGCGTCCTTCACTATGTGGCGTAAGGAAAGGCAACATATACGTAGCTGATTTGTCTTCAGGACCAGGAAACGAAGTTCACTGTTTCTACGCTAAAGCGTCTGCTGAAGATAGTTGGTTATGGCCTAAGAAGCTCTCACACCTCAACTTCAAAACCATGAACTCTCTAGTCAAGAGAGATCTAGTGAGAGGTTTGCCTTCCCTGGAATTCTCAACTGATGATCTCTGTGAAGCTTGTCAGAAAGGAAAAGCAAAGAGAGCATCTCACAAAGGCAAGACCATCAATACCATTACAGATCCACTTCATTTACTGCATATGGATTTGTTTGGCCCCGTAAATGTTGCATCAATTGATGGAGGAAGATATTCCTTGGTTATTGTGGATGACTTCTCGAAATTTACTTGGGTTTACTTCCTTACTTCTAAGGATGAAACTCCGTTGACGGTTATTGATCATATAAAGCAAGTTGAATTGGATAAAGGTGTGCCAGTGAAAGCTGTAAGGTCAGATAATGGCACGGAATTCAAGAATCAAACTCTAATCAACTTTTACTCTAAAAAGGGAATTATAAGGCAGTATTCAGCACCAAGGACTCCTCAGCAGAATGGAGTCGTCGAAAGAAAGAATCGTACATTGATTGAAGCTGCAAGGACAATGATTGCTGAAGCAAAGCTTCCTATGTACTTTTGGGCTGAAGCTGTGTCTACTGCCTGCTATACCCAGAATAGAACTTTGATCAACAAGGATCATATGAAAACTCCATTTCAGCTGTATGACAACAAGAAACCATATGTCAAACATCTTCATGTCTTTGGAGCCAAGTGTTATGTTCTCAAGGATGGTGAAGAGAACTTGAACAAGTTTGAACCAAAGGCATCTGAAGCAATTTTTGTTGGTTATACTAATAATGCTTATAGAGTTTTTGTAATTGATACTCTGTCAGTGAAAGTTAGTGTCAATGTTACATTTGATGACACTAAACTTCCAAGTATACAATCTGCTGATCCATCTAAATCTCTGAAGTTTGACAACTATCCAGATTCTGATTCAGATGATGATGTGCCACCTGAGGTTGCAACAGATGATGACAACAATGATGATAATGATCCAGGCAATGGTGGAGGAAATGGCAATAATGCTGGAGATTCCACTGATGCTAGTGGTGGATCAACAAGTCAACCTGGCAACAACTCAGGGGGAGCTGGTGGATCAACTAGTCATACACATCAGCTTACTGACAATACAGCTGAATCATCTAGGACACAACTTCCAAGGGAAAGGATTTGGAGCAGAGATCATCCCTTTGATCTTATAATTGGTGATGCTGATGTTGGTGTAAGGACTAGAAGTGCTACGACGAATGAATGTCTATTCTCTGGTTTTCTTTCACAAGTAGAACCAAAGAAAGTAGATGAAGCACTTGCTGATCCGGATTGGGTTCTTGCCATGCAAGAAGAACTAAATCAATTTGAGAGACAAGAAGTCTGGGCCCTGGTTCCAAGGCCAAAAGGAAAGTCTACAATTGGAACTAGATGGGTCTTCCATAACAAGTTAGATGGTGATGGTATTGTTGTAAGAAACAAAGCCAGACTGGTCGCAAAGGGTTACTCTCAAGAAGAAGGAATTGATTATGATGAAACCTATGCTCCAGTTGCTCGTCTTGAAGCCATCAGAATATTCCTTGCATTTGCTGCACATTCCAACTTCAAAGTTTATCAGATGGATGTGAAGAGTGCATTTTTGAATGGAAAGCTAGAAGAAGAAGTATATCTGGAACAGCCCCTGGCTTTGAAAATCCAGAATTTGCTGATTTAGTTTACTTCTTATTCAAAGCTGTCTATGGGCTCAAGCAGTCACCAAGGACATGGTATGACACTCTCTCTGAGTTTTTAATTGAAAACAATTTCACTAGAGGTGTCATAGACAAAACTCTCTTTTACAAATTGCATGATAATAATATGATATTTGTTCAAATATATGTTGATGATATTATATTTGGTTCTACTAACGATAACTTGTGCAAGAGGTTTGCTAAGTTAATGCAGAGCAACTATGAAATGAGTATGATGGGTGAGCTGTCCTACTTTATTGATCTTCAAGTAAGCCAAAAGGAAGATGGCATTTTCATTTGCCAATCAAAGTATGTTAGAGATCTTCTACGAAAGTACAATCTGGAAGACTCTTCTCCGGCAAAGACACCCATGGCCACTGCCACAAAGCTTGACCAGGATAAATCTGGTAAGAAAGTTGATATATCAAGCTATCGAGGTATGATTGGCTCATTACTCTATCTCACTGCTAGTAGACCAGATATCATGTTTGCAACATGTTTGTGTGCTAGGTTCCAAGCTGATCCTAAAGAATCACATCTTATAGCCGTCAAAAGAATCTTTAGATATCTTAAGGGTACACCTGGTTTAGGTATTTGGTACCCTAAGAATACTGGTTTTGACTTAACCGGCTATACAGATTCTGATTATGCAGGATGCAGGATTGATAGGAAAAGTACGTCTGGAAGCTGTCAATTTCTAGGACGTCGGTTGGTTTCCTGGTACAGCAAGAAGCAGCATTCAGTGTCTACTTCTACTGCTGAAGCTGAGTATATAGCTGCTGGAAGCTGCTGTGCTCAGATACTGTGGATCAGAAACCAATTGAATGATTATGGGGTTTCTGTCGACAAAATTCCAATATTTTGTGACAACACAAGTGCCATAGCCATTTCCAACAATCCGGTTCAACATTCCAGAACCAAGCACATAGATATCAGGTATCATTTTATTCGAGAACATATCATGAATGGTACGGTGGTGTTACATTTTGTGCCCACGGCTGATCAAATCGCTGACATCTTCACTAAACCACTTGATGAATCCACTTTCTCTAAGTTGGTTTGTGAGCTAGGGATGTTAAATATGACATGATTCTCTTTATATATATTTTTAATATGCCTTATATATTTTTATATAATTTTATGAATTTTCTGTGTATTTATAGGTATTTTATTAGATTTTATATGATTGTCTGTATATTATTTGATAATTATCTATGTAATTATGCATGTTTATATGTTTACCTGTAATTTTCTAAATGTCTGATTACTCCCCTGTATTTTTCTCTAAGCATTTAGATAATTATTTGTATTTATTTTCTATATTTCAAAATTAATTAAGCATAAATATTTGAATTTAAGTTAATTCATTTTTATGAATTAAAGTTAAGTTCATAAGTATTTATATTTAATTAAAGTTGAATTTTACAAAATATTTGTGTATTATATAATATTGTTCTTAAATTAGATTTTTGATTTAATGTGTAAAACATTTTATCTTTTAAAATAAATCAAAAATCATAATTTTATATTATTTTATGTGTTTTTCTGTTGAAAAACTCGACAAGACAATCTGTATAATTGTCTTACCGAGCTCTTTTCCAGTTTTTTTTTCTTTTATTTTCTTATTTTCTATGCGGCAAGACAATTTCTATCATTGTCTTACCGTTTTTCATTTATTTTCTGTATATAACTCGGCAAGACAATTTTAAAAAATTGTCTTACCGAAGATATCTTCTCTTGTACGCTTCAAGACACGGCAAGACAATCCCCTCGATTGTCTTACCGCATCATACACCGACCCACCTCTGTTTCTCGGCAAGACAATCCCGCTGATTGTCTTACCGCGTTTTGAAACGGCAAGACAATCAGCCAGATTGTCTTACCGAGATTCAAACGGCAAGACAATTTCATATATTGTCTTACCCCTCCTTCTTCATCCTCTTCACTTCATTCAAACACACTGCCATTGACAAACTCGCACACACACCTCGATTTTTCAAGTTTTTCGCTTAAAACTTGCTGATTCTTGCTTGGTTTTTCAAGTTTTATGCTTAATAAACTTGCTGGTTTGGTTTTTAGTCCTAAAACAAACGAAACTCTGCCGGATTTTTGACTCAAACTCGCGATTTTCGTTCCTGGTTGCTGCGATTTAGGGCTTAAAACAAACTGATTAAGGAGTATTTGGGTATGTTCGAACTGATTTGAAGCTATATCTGCCAGTTTAATCACGTTTTTGAAGGTGGATTTCGAAACCCTCTTTCGGTGTTCTTGATATTTTGGGGGTTTTCGAGTTATTTGGTGGTCAACTCGAATTATTGAAGAAATTTGGAGACTATTGGACTGATTTGATCCCTTGCATTACATTTTGGATTGAATTTTACAACCGTTAAAATTAATTAAATTTTAATTCGGAATTATTTAACATTTCAAATTATTAATTAATTAATTAATCGTTAAATTAATTATTACGTGAAATTTGCGAGACATTTGAGAATTATTATTTTATTTGAAAACTTCTCGCTTAATTCCCCTTTTAATTAACAAAATGGTTGGAAAATTCAAAATCATGGAGACAAACTACAACGGATTTCAAGACCCTGAAGCAGTTGCTGCCCGGTTCAGACCCTGGGTCAAATTTCTGAACGAACAATGTCTGTCGAGTACTGCAATCACTGAATCAGCTGAATTACAGATTCAACCTTTGTATGACTTCTACTCCACGGCTCTAAATACTACCCTTCTGGACAATCACAGGGTTACGGGAGATATAAGGGTAGGTGACGTGAATGGAAGAAGGACAATCACAATCTCTGCTGATGATGTGAATCGTGTTTTGGGTTTCCCCCGTGCTAATTTTGTTAATCCTCCTGAAGAACCTGAGTTGATGCAGTTCTTCGAAACTATTCAATATCAAGGGGAAATTCACTTGTCAAAGATGACGAAGGGAAAACTGAAGCCAAAATGGGAGATCTTCTTCGACACGCTTGCTAAGGTGTTCTCTCCCACTGACAGGAGAAATTTTCACAACATATCCAACATACTGCAGGTATTTGGAGTATGTATTGCTTTTAATCGTCAGATTGATTTTGGTACAACTATTCTGAAGGAGATTCTGAGGAAGATGGGACCACTTGGAAGTCGGAACGTGGAAACTAATGATAAAGTTGAATGCTTTTATCCACGATTCCTGATGTTGCTGTTAAATGATAAGATGACTGAAGCCGACAAGAACTTCTACTTCAATGCTGAGAGACTCAATGTCAAACAGACCAGTCTCAAGTTGATCAACAAGCTGGCTAAAGGAAGTAAGTACAACGCAGTACCACTCATTGTTACTCCATTTATGTTGGAAAGGTTCAATGCTCAAATTGTTCCTTATCAAGTTCAAGTGGCTCAACAACAACAACATCAACAACAACAGCAACAAGATCAGCAACCTCAACTTCAACTCCAACAACCACCTCAACCTCAAGATCAACAACAACAACAATCACCAGATCAATCCCCCGACCAATCACCAGTTCAATCACCAATCCCCCAACGACAGTTTCCATCATATGAAGATGAGCCTCTACCTTTTGACTTCTTCGAAGCTCAACCATCTTCATCTGCACCCACACAACCTACTGCTCAACCACAATACTCTCCACAAACACAATCAACCTCACAACCACTGCCATCAGATTCAGATATCAATCCTGATCTTCAGGAATTCAGAGATAACTTACAGGTAGCTCAGGTACTTACTGGCTTCTCATCTAACTTTAATGTTGATATATCTGATTATGGTTGTAACTTTTATTTGTTTTGCCAGCCTGCCAGCAATGAACCTGACAACACACAGGTTCATAACCCTGCTGATAATTCATTTCCACAAACTGTCTCTTCTCCAAACACTTCAACCAACACTACTTCAAAACCTGTTAAGAAGGTTGCCAGAAAGAGGAGTTTGAGTAGTTTAATGGATCAACCCGCAGCTCTGTCTTCTCAAAAGAAACAAAGAGTCGAAGCCTCGGAGACAACTGCAGCCACATCCTCGCCTTCCCAAAAGGGCTTGGACACTGAAATGGCAATACAGTCTCTGGATTCATTCTCTCAACAGAATGAAGCCATTGAAGTTGACCGTCAAGCCACGGTATCCTGTACAGAGTCTAGCACTGCTCTAGCACTCACGCTAGTGCAAAATCAAGCCAATACACAGGTTACTACACTTTCTGAGAGCACAGTTTTTCAAAATCAAGTTACTATGCATGAAAACTTTGCTGATCACCCTTTCTTTCATGATCAGGAACTGCTTGGCAATGTGCAAGTAGATTTGCCGTCACTGGCTTCCGGAGGACAATTTGTTCCCCCACTACCTTTGAACCCATTTCATGGAACATTGGTAGTATACACAGGTACAGCTGGAAGTGTGAATGAAACGAGTGACGTGAGGCAAACACCGAGCGATACACATGCACGTGAGGCTAGTGAAACAGCTTTGAGTGTACGTGAGGTGAGTGCACACACTAACCCAGCTCTGTTCGAGGAACAAATTGCTAAGTTACAAGCTGAACTTGCCCGGATGATTGCGGAGAATGAGAAATTGAAAGGTGCACAACTGGTCACCTTAGAAAAGAAAGTAGAGGAGGAGCCATCCAGTTCTTACAAGGATGAGCTCAAGTCTGATATCCATTGTTTGACTATCGAGATGAGATCCAATCATGAGCTCTACATGTCTAAATTTGATGAGATCGACAGCAAACTGGATCAACTTCTCAGGAACTCCAAGTCTGATGCTCCAACCTCCGGAGAGGATCCCTCAACTAAGGGGGAGAATAGAGACAAGGGAGGAGAAGACAAAGGAAACAGCTCCAATCAAAGCAACAAAGGGAACACAAACACCAACACTTCTGATTTTGCACCTGGCAGAGAATCTGAAAAGTCAAAAGGCAAGCAACCCATGCATCAACAGGAAGACAATTATGATGCCTTTCCTAAGGAAATGGATGATGATGATGTGTTTGATGCCACTTACTGCCAGAATCACGAAGATGGTGCATTTGATGAAGATTATGTGTTCCAGACTGAAGAGGAGGCTGTAGATCTTGAACATGAAGAGTTGGTGAAAAAGTTCAAGTTGGAAAATGAAGCTAGGAAGAGAAAGCTCAGGGACTTTCAAAAGCTTCTAGAGGACAAGCTCATCACAGAAGAGGAGATCAAGAAGGAAAAGCAAAAGATCTATGATGCTGCCTGTGTGCAGAAGAATCTTGATGTGAAGCATAAAGTTGGTAAGAGTTGGGACATTGCTCGCAGAATTTTCAATGGACCTTAGAGGGAACCCTTCGATGACAGGAAGTTCATGTCTCTTATCTATGATCTAAGGGAGATAAACCCTGATGAGGATTTATTCATGCATGCCCTTTCTCTGGAGTTGTGGTACATTACTGTTGCAGTCAGGAATCTGCTAGATCAATGGGAACTCATCATATACACAAGGAGAAACGGGACATTCAGACTCTCAGTTGAATTCTTAAAGTCATTTACAGTAACTGAGCTCTGGGTGCTTCGTAACAAAGTCAAGCGAAGCTCTAATTTGAATGAACTCCTTCGAGACAAGCTGATGGAACATGCTGATTTCAATAGCTCTCAAATTGTCAAGAATCCTTACTGTATGAAGTTCATCAATGACGACGTCTTAAACACCTTGTATCTGAATGATGAGTCCTTTCCTAAGTACCCTGTGAACCAACTGATCCTTGCATCTACTCTCCTGAGAACCAAGGGATTCGCTTCGAAAGAGAAGGCTGATGCTGATAAAGTTATAGCTGACTACTGTCTTCGGAATGGTATTTCCAAATATACAAGGAAGATGAAGCAAGTCACAAAGACTCAGCCTGCTGACTTTCAGGAGGACCCTGTGGATTTGGAAGTTATGCATCAACTGGCTCTGGCTAATGAAAGGAAGAAACGTGGTGAAGCCACTACTGCTGCTCAGCCATCCAGGGAAGAACCTTCAACTCCTATTCTTCACAGTTCTGATACTGAAGAAGGAGAAGTTGATACTTAGATTATATAGGGTATTGTAACATATGTTCTAAATGAACACCCCTTTTGTAATCTACTTATTATGTTTGAATCTGGTAAATGTTTAATGAATACCAGAAACTTTTGCTATTTATCTTTCAATGTTTAATCCTTTGTCTTATCAGTTAGTTGAGTTATCCTCTCGATAATTTGCATGTTATGTTAACAAACAAATAGGGGGAGATTGAAAGGCATATGTTAAGCCTATTTGTAATTAAGAGGAATCAACTCAACTCTGATAAGAAAGCAAGTAAATAGCAAGTACTGTTATCCGGAATCCGTACGAAGAACGTCAAATGATTTATTGAAGATTTTATGTCAGAAGAATTTCAGGATGCTGCTGCAAACCACTGGAAGAAGTTCATTAATATGATCAAGCCTTAGTGTACAAATAATCTTTTGTAGCACGTCCAGAAGATTAGAAGGTATAAAGTTTCAATACTTTATTTATTCAGAAGATTCCATTATTGTGTCTACAAATGAAGAAGAACTAAGAAGACGAAGAATCGACGAACAAGTCACAGCTTAATGGTTTAAATGACAAGGAATATTTAATTGAGCTAGTTACAGATGAACCAGACAGTACATTTGTGTATCAGCTCATCAGATTAAATATTATACGTCAAAAGAAAGTGGTCGTTCATTCAAGTCGAAGATCTTAATTGTTTACAGAAGACTGAAGACTCTGAAGAAGAAGAAAAGGGATAATTGATTATCTAATTATTTAATCCACTTCTCAAAATAATTATATATGATGTGTAATTTATTTATTAAATTAATTCTATCTCGAATTAATTTAATTTATGAATTTATGCATTTAATATAATTAAGTGGATGTTAATTGGTTAATTAATTAAAGAGAAATAAGCATTTGTCTTGTTGGAATCAAAGGAAAGACAATTTCCTTGATTGTCTTAAGAAATAACAAGGTAAGACAATCAAACAGATTGTCTTACCGTGCCATTTCCCTCCTCCAACACACGGTAAGACAATCCCACAGATTGTCTTACCGTGCCCTGCTGTTGTCTTACCGCATGGTTGGCAAGACAATCATTCTGATTGTCTTACCGTGTGGCTCCAAAGACAATCAGGATGATTGTCTTACCGTTTGGAGTGTAAGACAATCCCAAAGATTGTCTTACCGTGTCCCAGATTGTCTTACCGCTTCTCAAAGATTGTCTTACCGCTTCTGATTGTCTTACTAAGCTATAGACAATGCTTATGATTGTCTTACCTTATGTCTTTCAGCAAGACAAAGTGCCAATTTGTCATAGCAACCACTAGATTGTCTTTGCCACCATTGTCTTGCCTAGTTCTTGAGATTTGCCTATAAATATGGTTCATTCTCATTCATTTGTAAGTGTTCAAAGTGCTTGTAAGCTTTCAAGTTGTGCTAAACTTGCTATTCGTTAAAACCACAGTTTATTGTGCTTTGATCATTCGGTTGTTTTGTTCTACTGAGTTAGAATACTTTCTGTCAAATTTATTCTACGAACTAGTGGACATTAAAACGAACCATATTAATTATATAACGACTTAAAACATTGTTATATTAATTAATCTTAATCTGATTAACAAGTTACATTCCAATCAGATTTATTCCGTCGCGATTATTTTTAGTGACGATTGTATTCAACCCCCCCCCCCCTTCTACAATCGTTCCAGGACCTAACAATTACAGGGGAGTATTTAAGCACTTAGAAAATTACAGACTAATATACAAGCATGCATAACTACTCAGAATATTATCAGATAATATACAGAATATCATATAAAATCTAATAATGTAGATATAATTACACAGAAAATTCACAAAAATATACAAAAACAGATAATACATATGAAAAATATATACAAGAGAACTATGTCATATTTAACATCCCTAACTCACAAACCAGCTTAGAGAAAGTGGATTCATCCAGTGGTTTCGTGAAGATGTCAGCAATTTGCTCAGTCGTGGGTAGAAAATGTAACACCACTGTACCATTCATGACATGTTCTCGAATGAAATGATACCTGATATCAATGTGCTTGGTTCTTGAATGTTGAACCGGATTGTTGGAAATGGCTATGGCACTTGTATTATCATAAAATATAGGAATTTTGTTTACTACAACACCATAATCATTCAGTTGATTCTTGATCCACAAGATCTGAGCACAGCAGCTTCCAGCAGCTATATACTCAGCTTCAGTAGTAGAAGTGGACACGGAGTGCTGCTTCTTGCTATACCAGGAAACCAACCGATGTCCTAGAAATTGACAGCTTCCAGACGTACTCTTCCTATCAATCCTGCATCCTGCATAATCAGAATATGTATATCCGGTTAAGTCAAAACCAGTATTCTTAGGGTACCAAATACCTAATCTAGGTGTACCATTAAGATATCTAAAGATTCTTTTGACGGCTATAAGATGTGATTCTTTAGGATCAGCTTGGAACCTAGCACACAAACATGTTGCAAACATGATATCTGGTCTACTTGCAGTAAGATAAAGTAAAGAGCCAATCATACCTCGATAGCTTGTGATATTGATAAGTGGTATTTATACACACTTATAGGCCTTCATTTCCACTTAAATTGGTTGATTGTACTTAAGTGTTTAGTGTCTTTTGATGTGTTTTTATTGTTTTTCTGTGCAGGTCACGAGTTGAGGTGATGAAGTGATTTTCTATCATTTTAGGTTGGTTTTGGTGCATTATTTGCAAGAATAGAGAATTGTGGATTCATCGCGACTTGGGATTTTGTGGGTATATCTTCTACAAACCCTCACGAGAGCACACTCGTCCACTAGAGCTATCTAGGGGTTTAAAGGGCTTGTTGCATATGCTAAATGCAACCGTGATCACCTACGGAAGTGGTACTAGAAGCGAGGAAGGACATGCACGCGAGAACGAGCGAGAAACGAAGAAACGGAGCTGCCAAGACAGACAGTAGCGCGCCCGCGCTACTTGTTAGCGCGCCCGCGCTACAGACTGCTGCAACTAGCGCGCCTGCGCTAGTTTAGCGCGGCCGCGCCCAGCAGAACTTCCCCGGGCCGATTTTTACAGCTTTTCTGATGGATTTTCGCAGCGGTCGAGGCCCGGTTGACTTGGTCAATGTAATTTAATTTCTCGTGTGTAAAACCCTAGCCTCCAAGTAGTTTTAGAGTAGTAGAATATCGTATTATTCAATTTTTTTAGTAATCAAGGACATTATCAGTTTGTATTGGATCGTTCTTCGCGAGGAAGTGACAGTTTCGAGCGAGATCGTGAACATCAAATCTGTAACGTGTGATCTTTATAATTTATTCAAGCATTTTTATTCCGTTTAATTCTTGTCTTTTATTTATCATGTTTTCATTAGAACCCATGATGTCGATTAGTTCGATTATGAACTAACCGCCTTCATGGGATTCTAATGGATTTATCGATGTAGTCTAGTAACGAATATTAATTATGTGATTTTGTGACGTACGTTGATTTCTTTGCATGAGCCGTGCTTATTCTTCTTAGAAGCGTAGCTAACTTCTGAGTTGTTTGTTAATTCTTTCTGAAGCGAGAGTGGATGATTGAATTTAGAACTATGCCATGTAAACATAGGATTATGTGAATGAAGCATAATTTGTGGTAGACTTGAACTATTTTTATCACCCTGTGTAATCACGATAGACGACTTGTTATTAAACCTCTCTGCTTACACTACCGCTATAGAGATATAGGGTCTGAGCTTTGTTGGTGTCCATGAGATTTCTGTCTTAATTGCGGATTTTGATTGGTATGATATGTGTGCAACGAGAGTTGGCATGTATTACTTCCGTGTTGTCTGATTAGGATCAACAGTCGCATGTTAATCAGTAATTTCAATTCTAGATGAATTCGATAATGAAGTTAGAATCCCATGTGTTTTCCTATTCTGAATTTGATTAGTAAATTTAGTTATTAGTATAAAAGAAACCATCCTTGTTAATTGTCTTGGCAGTGAAAATTGATCATACATTGTTGCATAGGTGCGTATTCTTAATTCACCAGTCTCTGTGGGATCGAACTTAATATATTACTTGTGATCACGTGCGCTTGCGTGTAGATTTCTGCGAACAAGTTTTTGGCGCCGCTGCCGGGGACTCGGTGTTAATTAATTAGTTTACGTACTTGTCATCAGTGTGCATTAAAATTCACTGACTCGGATTCTTTTCTCACTTTTCTTAGTTGTTGTATCTATTGTTTTTGTTTAGTTATTTATAATGTTTCCTTTGCCTCCTTGGGACTTCAGTTCCAAGTGAGGTAGCTTTTACTGCGTTCTTGGCTGTGTTTGTGCTGTTACAGGGTTACAATGGAAGAAGTCGATACCTTTGCACTTCTATCTTCCATAGTTGAGGCATATTCGTCGAAAGCTACAGAGCCGACCTTGTATCCGATGAGTGTCGATGAGATGTCACAAGTTGCCCCTACAACATACAGCTTCTGTCAAGTTTGTGGTGTTCAGGGTCACTATAGTTATGAATGCTCTTATAACCACTTCAACTCTCAGAATACTCAGTCGGGACATGGATATAATTATCAAGAAGGATATGAGTACAATCAGTATTCTAATTCTTATGATCAAGAATGGATGGATCAACCAGATTTCTCTTACATGGACAACAATTTTGGTGATTTCCCATATCATGGTCAACATCAATTTCAAGAACAAAAATTTCAGCAACAATGTTATGAAGAACCTCCAATGCAACAATATGATCAGTTTGAGCAACAGTATTATCAGCCTCAATATGAGCAACCACAATCTCAACAGTATCAATATCCTCAAGTACAAGATCTACAGGTTCCTCAACCCACTGTAGAAGTGCTTTCTGATCAAACAAATGAGGTATATGATATGTTGGTAAACATAAACAAGACGCTTAAGGAACTCAAGGCTACACAACTGATGATGGAGGCTCGACTTGAGCGGTTAGCTAGTTCTTTTACTGTCGAACAACCCGATTCTTCTCCACTTATAGCCACCCAAGTTGAAGATGACATAAATGCTACCATTCTTACAAATGATGGAGATTGTGATAGTTTTTCGACCTGGGATGATGATGTGCCTATTAATAAAGAGGAAGATCGTGTCGCTGACGGCAAAATCGATGAAGTTGTTGTTATGGACCGTGTGGGCGATGATGAGGTGCGTGAAAAAAGCAATATCGAGTTGATCGTAGTTTCTCCTACACCAGGTGTGCTTGAATTACATTTCCTGAAGGGGATTAGCTCAATCAAGGTTGCTCCATGTTCTGATATTGAAAATTTGGCTTTCAATCCAACCTCTACCCCTATACTTGAGAGTACATGTTTTAAAGCTGACATGATGATTGTCCAAGATGATCTTACACAAAATCTGGTGGGTTATCCAGTCCAAAAGGCTCTTACACTTCAACTCTTGGAAAAAGAGGATAGCAATTTCATCTCTTTATTCAGTGACATGAAAGGCCAAGAAGTTCTTATGACTCCTGTGAAAGTGAAGAGTTCTGAAAAACCACCACCCGAGCCTCCACCTTGTGTGAAAGTCGAAGGAGTTCGGTCCTTTAATGGATGTGAATTTTTTCGTTGTTTTATCACAAAGTTCTCTGAAAGTATAAATGTCGATCAATGGTTACTTCTTGAAGTGACAATTAAGTTTACTAACGTTTGTTTGGAGACTTTCTACAGGACAAAGACAATATTTGATGCTCTTGATTTTATTTGTGGTGGCGAGATTTTGTTTGAGAAAGTGGATACCCCATTTCTTAAACCTAAGCAATATCCTCCACCGGATTCACCTCCGGCAGAGGAGGGGGAGGACTCCGATTAGGTACGTGTTCGCTCTAGCCTTTTTACCGCTTTCAATGGGGACATTGAAAATTTTAAGTTTGGGGGTGGTAATCTAAGGAAGAGCATGTTATTGTAATTTTGTTTATTATTGCATGTGTTAGTTAGTTCATGTAGTTCACGTTTATTTTATTTTGCTTTGATTATTTCTCACATTTTTTTTATTTTTCTCATTTTTTTTATTATTTTACATGTTTAGTGGTAATTGTCGTAGTTAGTATCACGAGCATTTGCATGAATTATGAAGTTAAGCCAAGTTAATTGCCTATGATGAGTTATGTGCGTAGTTCTTGATTAGTAGTTTCAATTGCAATGCTAGGTTAGTACTTGGAAATTGCTTGTGTTGGAAATTGTAATTCACATATGTTCTTGAGATAGGATTTAGACGAAATTCCATGAATTCTAGGATTGAATTGAGCACCCTTCAGCTTAGGTCTGTAAATCTTAAGTTTGGGGGAACTGAGGGGTAGATATGCCTTTCTAAAAAAAAAAAAAAAAGAAAAAAAAAAGTAGTAAATAAATTCACTAAAAAAAATAAGTGGTAGAATTAACTAGGTTGAGCTCATTAGTACTCGAGTAATTAAGTCTGAGGGGACTTTGTGCCTAACAACCTAAAGCCCTTCGTGGTTTGGGATTGTTGACCCAACGCTCGCTACATGGGTACTAGTGCATAAATCTTTAGGGATCTCAACCATTGCACGGTTAAATAAACCACTAGAATAGAGTGAATAATTGGTGTGTGAAGTCTTGTGGTGTTCGTAACGCATTTACACTGCGAAGCGCTCTGACCTTAGACCAAGCAATTAATCACCAATAAAAAGAAAAAAAAAATAATATAGTGAATAAAATAGAAGGGTGTGGACATTCTTTGGGACCTTGGATTTTAGTTGGACTTGAGTGACGGGGTGTTAGTTTTAAACTTTTACGATTCTTGATTGGGATTCTGTGGGAATAGTAGTTTTTGTCTTGTCTCAATAAAAGAGCATGCTTGCACACACGGGCACTCCACACTTGTAAATAGAAGAGTAATTAACTTGGTAGCGAGAGAAGTGAAATTCGAGAACATTAGCACAATCTGAGGTATTATGATTGGCAAGGCAATTACTTCATAGTTTACTCATTCATCACGTAGTTGCATTCACGCATTGCATTGTATTATTGTATAGTGTCGTTGACGCTTGAGGACAAGCATCAGTTTAAGTTTGGGGGTGTGATAACTGGTATTTATACACACTTATAGGCCTTCATTTCCACTTAAATTGGTTGATTGTACTTAAGTGTTTAGTGTCTTTTGATGTGTTTTTATTGTTTTTCTGTGCAGGTCACGAGTTGAGGTGATGAAGTGATTTTCTATCATTTTAGGTTGGTTTTGGTGCATTATTTGCAAGAATAGAGAATTGTGGATTCATCGCGACTTGGGATTTTGTGGGTATATCTTCTACAAACCCTCACGAGAGCACACTCGTCCACTAGAGCTATCTAGGGGTTTAAAGGGCTTGTTGCATATGCTAAATGCAACCGTGATCACCTACGGAAGTGGTACTAGAAGCGAGGAAGGACATGCACGCGAGAACGAGCGAGAAACGAAGAAACGGAGCTGCCAAGACAGACAGTAGCGCGCCCGCGCTACTTGTTAGCGCGCCCGCGCTACAGACTGCTGCAACTAGCGCGCCTGCGCTAGTTTAGCGCGGCCGCGCCCAGCAGAACTTCCCCGGGCCGATTTTTACAGCTTTTCTGATGGATTTTCGCAGCGGTCGAGGCCCGGTTGACTTGGTCAATGTAATTTAATTTCTCGTGTGTAAAACCCTAGCCTCCAAGTAGTTTTAGAGTAGTAGAATATCGTATTATTCAATTTTTTTTAGTAATCAAGGACATTATCAGTTTGTATTGGATCGTTCTTCGCGAGGAAGTGACAGTTTCGAGCGAGATCGTGAACATCAAATCTGTAACGTGTGATCTTTATAATTTATTCAAGCATTTTTATTCCGTTTAATTCTTGTCTTTTATTTATCATGTTTTCATTAGAACCCATGATGTCGATTAGTTCGATTATGAACTAACCGCCTTCATGGGATTCTAATGGATTTATCGATGTAGTCTAGTAACGAATATTAATTATGTGATTTTGTGACGTACGTTGATTTCTTTGCATGAGCCGTGCTTATTCTTCTTAGAAGCGTAGCTAACTTCTGAGTTGTTTGTTAATTCTTTCTGAAGCGAGAGTGGATGATTGAATTTAGAACTATGCCATGTAAACATAGGATTATGTGAATGAAGCATAATTTGTGGTAGACTTGAACTATTTTTATCACCCTGTGTAATCACGATAGACGACTTGTTATTAAACCTCTCTGCTTACACTACCGCTATAGAGATATAGGGTCTGAGCTTTGTTGGTGTCCATGAGATTTCTGTCTTAATTGCGGATTTTGATTGGTATGATATGTGTGCAACGAGAGTTGGCATGTATTACTTCCGTGTTGTCTGATTAGGATCAACAGTCGCATGTTAATCAGTAATTTCAATTCTAGATGAATTCGATAATGAAGTTAGAATCCCATGTGTTTTCCTATTCTGAATTTGATTAGTAAATTTAGTTATTAGTATAAAAGAAACCATCCTTGTTAATTGTCTTGGCAGTGAAAATTGATCATACATTGTTGCATAGGTGCGTATTCTTAATTCACCAGTCTCTGTGGGATCGAACTTAATATATTACTTGTGATCACGTGCGCTTGCGTGTAGATTTCTGCGAACAGATATCAACTTTCTTACCAGATTTATCCTGGTCAAGCTTTGTGGCAGTGGCCATGGGTGTCTTTGCCGGTGAAGAGTCTTCTAGATTGTACTTTCGAAGAAGATCTCTGACATACTTGGATTAACAAATGAATATTCCATCTTCCTTTTGGCTTACTTGAAGACCAAGGAAGTAGGATAGTTCACCCATCATACTCATCTCATAGGTACTCTGCATTAACTTAGCAAATCTCTTGCACAAGTTATCGTTAGTAGAACCAAATATAATATCATCAACATATATTTGTACAAATATCATATCCTTATCATGCAATTTGTAAAAGAGAGTTTTGTCTATGACACCTCTAGTGAAATTGTTTTCAATTAAAAACTCAGAGAGAGTGTCATACCATGTCCTTGGTGACTGCTTGAGTCCGTAGACAACTTTGAATAGGAAGTATACAAAATCAGCAAACTCTGGATTTTCAAAGCCAGGGGGCTGTTCCAGGTATACTTCTTCTTCCAGCTTTCCATTCAGAAATGCACGTTTCACATCCATTTGATAAACCTTGAAGTTGCAGTGTGCAGCAAATGCAAGAAATATTCTGATGGCTTCAAGACGAGCAACTGGAGCATAGGTTTCATCGTAATCAATTCCTTCTTCTTGTGAATAACCTTTTACAACCAGTCTGGCTTTGTTTCTCACCACAATGCCATCACCATCTAACTTGTTACGGAAGACCCATCTAGATCCAATTATAGAATTTCCTTTTGGCCTTGGAACCAGGGCCCAGACTTCTTGTCTCTCAAATTGATTGAGTTCTTCTTGCATGGCAAGAACCCAATCAGGATCAGCAAGTGCTTCATCTATTTTCTTTGGTTCTAATTGTGATTGAAAACCAGAGAATAGACATTCATTTGTCGTAGCACTTCTAGTCTTGACACAAGCATCAGGATCTCCAATAATTAAATCAAAGGGATGATCTCTGCTCCAAATCCTTTCCCTTGGAAGTTGTGTCCTTGATGATTCAGCAGTATTATCATTAAGCTGAAGTGTATGACTAGTTGATCCACCAGCTCCCCCTGAGTTGTTGCCAGGTTGACTTGATGATCCACCACTAGCATCAGTGGAATCTCCAGTGTTTCCACCATTTCCTCCACCATTGCCTGGATCATCACCATTATTGTTGTCATCTCCTGTTGCAACCTCAGGTGGCATATCATCATCTGAATCAGAATCTGGATAGTTGTCAAACTTCAGAGACTCAGATGGATCAGCAGATTGAAGACTTGGAAGTTTAGTGTCATCAAATGTAACATTGACACTAACTTTCACTGACAGAGTGTCAATCACAAAAACTCTATAAGCAATTTTGGTATAACCAACAAAGATTGCTTCATTTGCCTTTGCTTCAAACTTACTTAAATTCTCTTCACCATCTTTAAGAACAAAGCATTTGGCCCCAAAGACATGAAGATATTTGACATATGGTTTCTTGTTGTTATACAGTTGAAAGGGAGTTTTCATGTGATCCAGCTTCAATCAGTGTACGATTCTTCCTTTCGACGACTCCATTCTGTTGTGGAGTCCTTGGTACTGAGTACTGTCTGTTGATTCCCTTGTCAGAGTAAAAGTTGATTAAGGTTTGATTCTTGAACTCAGTTCCATTATCTGACCTTATTGCTTTTACAGGAACACCCTTTTCCAATTCAACTAGCTTGATATGATCAATTACTGTCAGGGGAGTTTCATCTTTGGAAGCTAGGAAGTAAACCCAAGTAAACTTTGAGAAGTCATCCACAATGACCAAAGCATATTTTCCTCCATCAATTGACGTAATATTCACTGGGCTAAATAAATCCATGTGCAACAGGTGCAATGGTTCAGTGATACTATTGATGGTCTTGCTTTTGTGAGATGCTCTCTTCGCTTTTCCTTTCTGACAAGCTTCACAGAGATCATCAGATGTAAATTCCAGGGAAGGAAAACCTCTCACCAAATCTCTCTTGACCAGAGAGTTTATAGTTTTGAAGTTGAGGTGTGAGAGTTTTTTATGCCATAACTAACTATCTTCAGCAGATGCTTTTGCAAAGAAACAGTGATATTCATTTCGTGGTCCAGTAGATAGATCAGCTACGAATATGTTGCCTTTCCTGATGCCACATAGTGAAGGACGTTTATCCTTGGTATGTTTGATTATACATATTTCCTTTTCAAAGCGAACATAATAACCCTTGTCACAAAACTGGCTGACACTAAGGAGATTATGTTGTAGTCCTTCAACTAGTGCAATTTCCTCTATGATGATTCTTCCAACTTTGTACTTGCCATATCCAACAGTACGACCCTTGCTATTATCAGAAAAAGTTATTGTAGGTCCAGTTGCCTCTCTCACTTCAGTCAGCAGGGATCTATTGCCAGTCATGTGCCTTGACGCTCCACTATCAAGCACCCAAACAACTCGAACAACTCCACTAGCACCCTGCAAAAGACAACTTGATTAAACATTCTTTGGGACCCACACTTGACTGGGTCCAGCAAACTTAAAGAACTGATTTCTATCAGGTGTAACAACAGAGCCTCTTGGACTGATACTTGGTTCAGACTTGACTGAACTTACTTCCTTAACAACAGCCTTATAAACCTTAGTTTTAGGCTTTGGAACATAAGTCTCCTTCCTAACACGAGGAGGACTAGCAATCTTTGCCCTAGCATACTTTTTGTTTGTGTGTTGTCTTGCTGACGTGTTTTCATTTTTAGCATGCAAATTCTTAAAATATGCAGACATAGTATTGAAAGCACAAAGCATACAATTATCAACACCACAAAATTTATGGCATGCATCATATACAGGAGCAACAGGAATATCATTCACAATAGTAGGAACATCAACAGATTCTACTCTAACATTATTAACAGATTTGAAGTTCTCAGTAGAATAATATCTATTATTTCCGTTCTTACTATTCACAAAGTTATTAGGCTTGTTGAACTTAGTTCTTTCAGAGTTGACACCTAAACCAGCTTTAGGCAACCTAACATTGCCTTTCACTTTGATTGGTTTCAGATTTGTCAGAATCTCATCTCTCTTCTCATTACTCTCTTTCATTTTAAGGTCTTCCTGTTTGAGTTCATATTTAATGACAACAGGAGTTTCTAACAGAGGTTCAGCTACTGAGGATTTAAACAAAGGATGAGGGGAATCTTTCAAAACAAAAGGAATTCCTCTCTCCTCAGCACTCTTCTTAAAGGGAGTAATGTTACTAGCCTTACCTACAGATTTGTTATAGTCAAAGCCTATTCCAACAGTTCTCTTGATCTCTTGTTTATCATTAAGCTCTTTGACGATAGTGGAGGCCTCCTTAAAGGCTTTACACTTAACTTTCTCTTCGTCTAGCTGAAGTCTTAAAGCGATCTCACCTTTCTCTAGAACTCTGACTCTAGCACTTTGTAATCCTAAATCCATAGTCAGTTGTTCAATTTTAGGTTTTAATACTTTCATCTCATTCATTTTATAAGCATGAATATCCAAGACTAAAGTATCAATTTTAAGATTGGCAACTTTCAACTTCTTAATAGCATCATCTCTTTCAAGTTCTAATTGCATAAACAGTTTAGGGCATGTAGGATCTACCTGAAAGCTTCCAGCAGGAGGAGGTGAAGATGATCCAGCATTAGCCATGAAAGCAACATTCCCTAGCTGCTCCTCTTCATCACTATCTGTATCATCCCAGCTTTTGCCTTCTGCCAGATAAGATTTGCTTTTGAAGCTTTGACCTCCAGAAGTACCCTGATGCTTTCTCACTAAGGCATCATACTTCTGTTTCAGCTCATCGTACGAATCCTTTCTCTTTCCTTGAACCTTGGGCTGCTTGCACTCAGTTGCAAAGTGTCCCAGTTCACCACAGTTGAAACATTTAAACTTGCTTCGATCCACCATCTCAGTCTTGTATCCTCCTTTGCTTGTAGAAGATGAATAACCTCCCTTCTGAAACTTACTAGCAGTAGGTTTGTATTTGTAGGAAGGGTTCTTCCGGAATCTCATGTTTCCAAACTTCATGGCAAACAGTGATAGAGATTGACCTTCTAACAGTTCTAACTCTTCCATTGTATAGAACTCATCATCACCACTGGAAGAAGCAGTCTGACCCATCTCAGGTACAACAAATTCCTGAATTGCCTTAGAAGGAACAACAACATCCTTCTTTTCTTCCGGTGTAGGTGATTCAACAACTAGAGCTCTTGAGTGGTTCTGTGTTTTAACCCATCCATATCTCTGCTTTGTCTGAACCTGTTCCAGTTCATAAGTTTTCAGAACTCCGTAGAGTCTTTCCAGAGATATCTCATTCAGATCTCTGCTTTCCCTGATTGCAGTGATTCTGTGTTCCAGATGTTCAGGAAGGGTTAAGAGAAACTTCATGTTGACCTCTTTATTGTCGTAGCACTTTCCATTCAGATTTAAGTTGTTAATCAGATTATTAAGTCTGATAAATACATCTGAAATCCCTTCTTCGGGATTGGAACCAAACTGTTCATACTAAGCCATCAGTATTTCTTTCTTGTTCTCTCTTACTTCTTCTGAGCCTTCATTGATGATCTCTAGCGTATCCCAGATTTGCTTCGCATTTGTACAATATACAACAACATTGTACATGACAGGATCTAAGGATTCAACTAAGATCAGTTGGAGAGTATCATCTAGGTTCATCTGTTCACTCTCTTCATCCGTGTACTCAGAAAGTTCTTTCGAAACAGTTTTATGAGGCATTAACACACCATCCTCTTCGTGTGCTATTTTGAGCTTCATCGGAGTAGAAACACCCTTGTTTAATATCCCGATATATTTCCTGTTCGCAGTGCGGAGGAATAGTAGCATGTGCCTCTTCCATAGGCCGAAGTGTTCTTTGCTGAACGGTGGGATTTTAATGCTACCAATCTTTTGTGTACTCATTTTATGGAATTAAAGTGAATAGTGTTTAGATGAGATTTGGATTACTGAAAGAAAAATATTTTAAATTAAAATTAATTTTTGGAATAAAATTAATTCGAATAAAAAATATTTGGACGTTACAGAGTGTGTATAGGATCTGATACGGAAAAATGGTATCAACCGCTCTGATGCCAATTGTTAGGTCCAGATACGATTGTGAAGGGGGGGTTGAATACAATCGATACCAAATTATCGCGGAAGTGAATCTGATTTAAATATAACTTGTTAATCAGATTATAATTACTTAATATAACAATGTTTGAAGTCGTTGTATAATTAATATGGTTCAGTTTTAATGTCCACTAAAGTTCGTAGAATAAATTCGACAGGGTATATTCTAGATTTAGTGATTAAAACAACCGGGTTATCAAAGCACAGAAAACTGTGGATATAACGATCAAGAAAGTTACGAACAACTTGAAAGCTTTACAAATGCTTTGAATTACAAAGTGATGAACACTTAGAAATGGCAAAGCTTTGTACTTGTAAGACAATGGAAAGACAAGACAAATACAAGTGTTGGAAAGACAAAACAATAAGGGCAAGACAATTTAGCATGGGCAAGACAAAAAGAAACAAGGTAGGACAATTGAAAATTGCCTACCAAGTCCTTTTATCTCGGCAGAAAGACAATCTGCAATTGTCTTGACCACTTGATCATTTCGGCAAGACAAGACAAACAAGGATTGTCTTGGCAGTCACCACAAGCAACAGACAGACAATTAAAAGAGATTGTCTTGCAAGTTAATTAAAGCCATCGGTAGGACAATTGTAAATTGTCTTGTTGTGCTTTAATCAAATTCGGTAGGACAATCAAAAAGAATTGTCTTGCTGCAGTAAGCAACAATCGGTAGGACAATTCTTTAAGGATTGTCTTACTGATCACCTTAACACATTGTCAGACAATTTAATTGTCATGGCAGTTTGAAGTGCCCACGGTAAGACAATCTTAGATTGTCTCGCTGAGAGGATTTAAGTGTTTTGTAATGTAATTTGTAGATTATATTTAATAGAAAATTATCCACTTAATTAAGTTAATTATATATATATTCATAAATTAAATTAATTCGAGAGTGAATTAATTTAATAAATAAATTACATAATTAATATAATTATTTTGAGAAGTGAAATAATAGTCCAATAAATATTTAAACACCTAATCTTCAGTGGAGCTGCTTCCGGTCTTCTTTAAACTTTAATAATTTCTTCTTGATTTGTCGATCGAACGAACTACCAAATCTGCTTGACTTCAAATATTTAATTTGAATAACTGATACACAGATGTGCTGTCTGGTTCATCTGTATCTAGTTAAATCAAATATTCTTCGTCAAATAAACAATAAGAATTTGGTTTGTTCGTCGAGTCTTCGTCTTGTAAGTACTTCTTCATTGAATGGAATCTTCTGATAAAATAAAGTATAGAAACTTTATATCTTCTGAACTCCTGGAGGTGCCACAAAAGATTATTTGTGCACTGAGGCTTGAACATATTAATGAACTTCTTTCAGTCGTGTGCAGCAGCATCCTGGAATTTATCTGACATATAATTCCCATAAATCATTTGACGTTCTTCGTACGGATTCCGATGACTTGCTATTTACTGAGCTTTCTTATCTGAATTGAGTTGTACCTCTTTAAATACAAATAGGCTGAACATATGCCTTTCAGTTCAATAAGAACATCCTTTTGTAATCTAATGTAATCTTTTGAATTCTGGTCAATGTTTAATTAAATACTAGAAACTTTTTGCTATTTACAATTCATGTTTAATCCTTTGTCTTATCAGTTAGTTGAGTTATCCTCTCGATAATTTGCATGTTATGTTAACAAACAAATAGGGGGAGATTGAAAGGCATATGTTTAAGCCTATTTGTAATTAAAGAGGTATCAACTCAACTCTGATAAGAAAGTTGTAGGAACAATCGGACCTTGGCCTGCGTTTTATGATACTAATTAAAAGTTCGAAAAGAATATTAACCTTAATCGCTACGGCGCAAGCGATTCAAATCCACGTCTTCTACTGTATTCCTTGATTCTCCTTGGACGAAGTGTGGCCTTCGATCTCCCAAGGTGTGCCTCTCCTTAAAGCTCCGAAAACCCAAAACCCTAGCTGTCTCCTTGAGAAAAACGTCTGCCTCTCTCTGACTCTAGGATTAATTCGTTTTGGTGTGTCTTTCAGCTTTAGGAGAACGAGAATATATATAGGCTACAGCAGGGATCATGGATCATTAGGTCAGGCCTTCTAATGACATTCCGGGCCAGGCCCAATGTCATTAAATATTAATTCTATCCACTAAAGAACTAATATTTGCACTACCTTTCCTAATTCCGTAAATTAATTATTTAATTCGGCTCCCATATTAATTGCTTATAAATTCCCCATGTTTAAGATATCGCATGTCCATTAATTAAATTAATTTCTGACAATTAATTTAATTAATATCTTTTATCCTTGATCATCCACTCAACCTTATAATTATGCAAGAACAAATCTGCCTGCAGGACTAAAGCATAATTATCTTTATGAGCTTTCAAGAGGACATCATCACCCGAATATATTTTTCGGACACGGTTTCCTTTTATAGTCAATATCCCACTCTGTATATAATGTCATTGCCCAATACATAAATTCGTATGTTAGGCCAAATAAACTCACTATATAAGATAATATAGTGAACACAATCAAAAACAGAACACCAATATAAGAGAATAATTCAATTAAACTCTTATTCACAAATCACAGTAGCTTACAAATAATCTCTTAGTGATTTATATCTTATCACTAAGAGCTGCTAGGTTACACGAATGATATTCAATTGATAACTCATCTAGAGTAAACCCTAAGCTGTGTTTATATACACAGTTACATGATATCTACTGATTGATTTATAATTATCTGCTTCCTAAAATAATCTAATCAGTAGCTATCCTTCTGCTGTCCTGATCTGCACAATCTCTCTTGATCTTTATCTTCCTTACTTAGTCAGATATGCTCCTGAAAATCAGCCGCCTGCAAACTCTGATCATTGCTTAAACTCTGATCCAGCTGTCAGTCGTTAAACTCTGATTTCCAGCTAAACTCTGATATTTGCTTCTGCACACTAAACAAGTTAGATACCTGTGACATCATCAAATATGTAACAATCTCCCCCAACTTGTGCATTAGACAGAATGAACAAGTTCTATATATTTACTGATGATGTCAAAAACAATCAAGGACAAATGCATAACATAAATAATTCACAGACTAGATACAACTTACAGAACCAGCAGAACTATCTATCAGATTAACCTATATCCATAGCTTTCTCTGACAAACTGGTTTATCAGATTTTCTTCCTTCAGCTTCAAAGTCTGGATCATCTGGGCTTTAACATTTCTGAGTTCTTCAGTTTCATCCCCAGTCTGATAGATAGCTTCTCTCAAAGCATTCACTTTGCTTCTCTTCATTGCTTCTCCAAGCTGAATAACTCTAGGCCTGTCTGCTTCATTGTTATAACCCAAGATTCTGGTGTTTGCAATAGTCTCCATCACAGAGCTATTCTTTTCCATGCTAATTTCAGAACCATCATCTTGAGCTATTTGTGGAATATATTCATCATCAGACTTTACTCCATAGAATCTTCTCTTTTCACTAATTGTTTTCTTCATCAGATCTGACCACCTCTGAGTAGCTTCATTCTTGATCTCTAACATGTAGTGAAAATGTTCCAGCTCTCTCAGAGATTTCAGCAATAAATCAGCTTCTGATATTCTATACACTCTGCCAGATTCCAGAAATATAGCAATCTTTTCTTTATCTTCTGGCCCATCATGAGTGTCCATCAAAATCTGTACTGACTCAACTTTGTCAAGATCCTTCTGTGTAACAGCTTCTCCTACTTTTTCAGTCAGAGGATAAGGATCTCTGAAAGTAGTTGCTGAGCCTGTTTGAATCTTTTCTTTTCTGTGACCAAGACCAGTTGAGTCATAAGCTTCCTTCCCTATGGTACCATGAGTTCTTACTCTGGTGAGCATTGGGCTTTCCTTGTATAAATTTGTACCAAGACTCCCATATAGACTTTTTTTCTTCTGATTATCTTGAGTCTTCTCAGAGTTTAATTTCAACCAGGAAACTTTTGTGTCTTCAATCCTTTATTCAGTTACTGGAACTTTAACTTGAGCAATGTCAGAGGTTAAAGTTTTCTCAGGAATTGACTTGAATTCACCTTTTCTTCTTCTGACCAGTTTAGCTTCCTTTTCTTCTGCTTGATCAGAGACATTAGCAATTATGTGTATATTCTTGCTCAGCTTGATCATCCTCTTAGTAGGATTCTCTGGTGCTAATGTAATTATTGACTTCTTTGGCATAGAAGGAACTGGAGGAACTATATCAACTGGTTTCTTTCCTTTGTCTTTTGAGTCAGACTCGGGCAGAGTTTGAGATCTGGTTCTTGGTCTGTTGATATCAGTGTAATTTACCTCACTGATTACTATTCCCTTTTTCTTTGGAACCTTCTGTTTTTGTGAGGGATTAGTAATCTGTCTTTGCTCATCAGACTTTGTTTTGCTGATCTTCTTCTTCTCAGCAGCCAATCTTTCTTCTTCAAGTCTGATGGCCTCAATATCTACTCCTGGATTTTCTTTTTCAAATATTTTCCTTGCCATGGCTTCATCAATTGCTTGCAAGGAAGGAGATTTATAGAAGAGAGTGGTTTCTCTGCCTCTGAACTTCAGAGTTTGACAAAATTTCTGAGACTCAGGGTCTCCAGCTTCAATCAACTTGTCAGCTTCAGCCATCAATTTCTCTTTCTTCTTTTCCACCTCAGAGTTCACAAGAGCATTTGAATCTCTGACTGCTTTGCTTATACTCTGAGCTTGAGTTATAACAGTCAATTCCATAGATTTCTGTTTTTGAGATTCTCTGAGTGGTCTCTCAGAGCTTGCTGCTTCTTTACTGTTCTTCTTTGTTTCTTTGATCTGCAGCATCTTTTGCTGTTTGTTCATCTCCCCTTTTTCTTCCTCATCATCATCTGGCTTTTTCCTTTTCATTTGCTGATCAGATTTGCATTTGTCTTTGGATGCTGTCTCCCCCTTTTTGACATCAGCAGAGGTGAGAACCTGTACCAGCTGTGCCACAGAAGCACTCAAATCTGCTAGAGTATAATGCATTGAAGCCTGAGTGGCCTCAATAGAAGTAAGTCTGTCCTCAACAGAAGGTGATGTGGTTCTGCACATCTTGTGATTATAAGATAAGTGGCAGATTCTCCTTCTGGCAGGCTCAGAGGATGGAAGTGGGGAACCTGGAACTGCAGGAGCTATAAAAGGAGTGGATTCCCTGACTGGTGACAGTGCCTTAATTGGGGAATTAACCCTTTTTGGTGTAGTTTCTCTGACTGGCTCAGAGATTATAGAGTGTAGACCAGGAGCTTGAATGGGAGTTGATGTAACTTCTGTTCCTTCATCATCATCAATGTCTGCAAGAAAAACACTCAGAGTATGTGACTCCAGAGCTTCAGTAGCTGCCTCAGAGTTTTCATCCATGGGAATCTCCTGAGCAGGAGCTGCAACAATATCTTCAGGTTGAACCAGAGAATCCTGAATTAGCTGGAGGACCATTTCTATCTGTGCATCCTCTGATTTGCTTGGAGCATCAGAGGGTCTTTCTGATATATCAGTATCAGCTGCAAGTCTTTCTTCAACAGACTTGTTTCCCTCTGTCTGATCATTGTGATCAGAGGTTGACTCTGACATTTGTTTGTCAGCTGCAGCTGTATCAAGTGGCATTGCAGAAAGGGGTTCAATCAATATTGGCTCTGCAGATTGATCAGAGAATGGAATCAAGGCTTGTTCAGGATCCTCTGACTGAGGTGGTTCCACAGTCAGATCAGTAATAGAGGTTGGCTTTATTTTCTTTCTCAGTTTCTTTGCTGGTGGAGGAGGAGGAATTTCTTCATCTGATTCAGAGTCTGAAATTTTCTGTAGAAATCTTCTTTTTCTGGGAGGAGGGGAGGGTTTGGTTGGGGATTTGGTGGATCTGAGTATCCTTTTTGGTGAAGATTTTTCAACTGGTCCTTGTTGAGAGGAACCAGAGGTTGGTTTGGGATCAGATTTTGCTACTGGTTCATGAGCAGGAGATGGAGGCTGTGGGATATTCTCATCAGAGAATAAAGTTTCATACTTGTCGGGTAAAGCTACTTTCAGTTTATCCTGTACAGTCACAGGAATAGCAAATACAGGTACATTGGTCTTCTTACTATCCTTCTTAATCAGATCAGTAAAAGCTCTTTTGGTGATCTTAAATGGGAGTTCATTTCCATTTTCAGGAATGGGCACATCAGGGAAGCAGTAAGAAAATATAAGCTGACAAAATCTTGAATAATAGACAATATTCATATTTTCATTTCTCCTATCACCAATAAATCTCAATATAGATGTGGCAATATCAAATTTGAGATTGTGGATCAGAGAATACCCGATCTGCTGACTGAAGATGGGAATGGCATCAAAATTGCTGCATTTGTTACCAAAAGCCCTGGTTATGCAGTCATAGAAAAAGCTCCACTCCTTGCAGAGGTGTGGACGCTTAAGTTCCCCCATTTTGTCTGTGCTCGCAGAATACCCAAGAAAAGTCATCATGTCTCGCAAAGTCTGAGTGGGTACTGAAGCATCATACTTCTTTTCTTCAGGAAGATGAAGAGCCTTCCTAACAGTCGCTGGTGAGACAACATACTCTTGACCTTCATAATCGCAGGTGAGAGATGGAGAACCATTTTCACCTCCATCATCGTAATTTGCTGTCCTCCAGAAGGTGAGAACCTGAGAAGGAGAGATTAGCTCTGGCTGAGTCAGAGCATACATCAGCTCACTGTGAGCCAAGAAATCTTGAATAAGATGAAACTCTTTGGGGGCTTCATCGTTATCCAGAATGGCTGAGTAGTTGTTGGTGACAAACTTTGCTCCATTGAACTCGAAAGCAGTTGTCGACATGATTTCTGAAAAGAAAATGAGAGTTTGAGGTTATGCAGGTATGTTGTTTGACAAAATGTTGGAGAGAAAATGAGAAGAGGGTTTGAGAGAGAGAGAGTAAAAATCGTGTGTGAAAAGTGAAGAGTTAAGAAATTCAAAATCGATATATATGTGAGTGTAAACACGAAATTCTGATCTCTGAGTTAGTGGGGCACGTGGCAGATGCACAGTGGTCAGAGTAAGCGGTAGTGGAGTGTAATCATGACAAGCGTGATAGTTGAGTGTAACTTGTATTACTGTGCACCAATTTCCGAGAAAAATACAATTATGCACCGTGTTTTTCTCCACTCAGGAATTCAAATGGATTTTATACCGTTTGATAATAAAGACTAATATTTACTCAACCAAAGAATTATTTATTTTAACTCTGACTTCGATCAGAAGCTGACCATTGACCAGAGTTTAAATAAATGACTTATAATATGACAATCCAAAGAGTGATCATAGAATCTTGTAATAATGAGAGATAAATATTCAAGGTCTAAACGACACCTGCTCCTCAGAGTTTGCAAATATTTATTTAACTCCAGTCAAAAATTACTCGAAGTCAAAAATTGTTAATCACAGAAGTGGAGTGAGGTGTGTGTTAACATGAATTCTCTAGTGTCACAGAGATTGTCAAATTTCTTAAATAATATTAGAAAGAATCAGATAATCAGAAAATGTTTTAAACATCTCATAAGCCGAGTTTCTCATAATATGGATCAGAGTATACCATTTCTTCTCTTTTGAATCGCACCTGTCTTTTGGAAGGAAACTCCTCATGGTAAGTGAGTCATAACCTTTATCAGACTTTTGTTTTCTCAGAGTATTTCTCCAGTAATCAAAGAATGTGAAAAGTCCCCAAAAAATTATTTTAATTTTTGATGCATTTGCTTAATACCAGCAGTGCACTTGGATCTTTCCTTTCACAAATTTTCTAAGATCTCAAAGGAGTACCTGAGATTGTTTTCTTTTGTTTTCTTTTTCTGAGAAGAAATATCTTGAGGATCCATAACTGAAACTAATTAACTCTTAGCTCATAAGAGGAGTAAAACAAGTTCTTTACTGAGTACATGTCTAATATTTAAGAAGTAAGACAGTCTAAGTAACAAATTAAATCATGTGTTGTGTGTCAAAAGTTTCCACAGCTGTAATATCACAAAAATCAGACTTTAGAGATGTTTATGACTTAATTCAGGTATTTGCAACATATTCTTCACAGGAGTATCTTTCATCATGAAAAATTCAAGTCATCAGAGTTTGTCGGGTCAGAGTTTAAATATCAGAGTTTATCAAATCAGAGTATAATCATCAGTGTTTGGATCAGAGAATAACAGATGCAGTTGTAGATCAGGTTTATAACAACAAATACTAACAGATATAATATCATGCAATGTATCAGAGTTTAGAGAGGACCAGAGATCATCCCTAATTCGTTTACAAGCCTTGTAAATGTTGCTTCAGCCAGAGGTTTGGTGAAGATATCTGCCAACTGCTGATCTGTTGGAACAAAGTGAAGCTCTACTGTTCCTTCCATCACATGTTCTCTGATAAAATGATACCTTATGCTGATATGCTTGGTCATGGAATGTTGTACTGGATTTCCTGTCATAGCAATAGCACTTTGGTTATCACAATAAATAGGAATTTGAGTCAGAGTTAACCCATAGTCCAGTAGTTGATTCTTCATCCATAAAATCTGAGCACAGCAGCTTCCTGCAGCAATATACTCTGCTTCTGCAGTGGATGTGGAGATAGATTTTTGTTTCTTACTGAACCAAGAAACCAATCTTCCTCCTAGAAATTGACAGCTCCCACTTGTACTTTTTCTGTCTATTTTGCATCCTGCAAAATCTGCATCAGAGTAACCAATCAGTGTAAAATCTGATTCTCTGGGATACCAGAGTCCCATCTCAACTGTTCCTTTGAGATATTTGAAAATCCTTTTGACTGCTACAAGGTGTGGTTCTCTTGGATCTGCTTGAAATCTTGCACAGAGACAGGTTGCAAACATGATATCAGGTCTACTAGCAGTCAGATATAGTAGTGAGCCTATCATACCTCTGTAGTTGGTAATTTCTACTGGTGAACCAGTATCTTTATCTAACTTAGTGGCAGTTGCCATTGGAGTGGTAGCAGCTGAGCTATCCTGCATGCCAAATTTCTTTAGCAGGTTCCTTGTATATTTAGACTGATTAATGAAAATACCCTCATCAGTCTGTTTGACTTGAAGTCCCAAAAAATAGCTCATTTCTCCCATCATGCTCATCTGATATCTGGACTGCATAAGCTTTGAGAATCTCTCACAGAGTTTAGAATTAGTAGACCCAAAAATGATATCATCTACATAGACTTGAACTAATAGCAGATCATTACCATGGTTGAGATAAAATAAAGTTTTATCAATTGTACCTCTGTTGAAACCACTGTCCAAAAGAAATTGAGCCAGAGTTTCATACCATGCTCTTGGTGCTTGCTTTAGTCCATACAGTGCTTTATCCAATCTGTAGACATGATCTGGAAATTTTGTGTCCACAAATCCTGGAGGTTGTTCAACATATACCTCTTCCTCCAGCTCCCCATTGAGAAAAGCACTTTTTACATCCATCTGGTAAACTCTGAATTTCTTGTGTGCTGCATAAGCCAAGAAAATTCTGATTGCTTCCAATCTGGCAACTGGGGCAAAGGTCTCATCATAGTCAATTCCTTCTTGTTGAGAATATCCCTTAGCTACCAGTCTGGCTTTGTTTCTTGTAATTACACCATCACTGTCTGTTTTGTTTCTGAAAACCCACTTAGTACCACCTATTGATCTGTTCTTTGGTCTTGGTACAAGTGTCCAGACTTTATTTCTCTCAAATTCATTTAACTCCTCCTGCATTGCTGTTACCCAGTCTGCATCCTTTAAAGCTTCTTCCACTTTCTTTTGGTTCTGTCTGAGATAGAAAGGAATGGAATAAACACTCATTTGCTGTTGCAGTTCTGGTTTGTACTCCAGCATCTGGATCTCCAATAATCAAGTCTGGTGTGTGAGACTTTGTCCATTTCCTTTCATGTGGCAGTTGATTTCTGGAACTAGATCCTCCCCCATAATCCATGCCAGTATCATTCTGATTCTCTGATGCCTCTCCCCCATTATTCATGCTATCTCCATGAGCATTCTGAGTTTCTGATGCTCCCCCTGAAGATGTGTTCTCATGATTCTCTGATGCAGAATGATCAGAGTTTGAGGAGTCAGAATCAGAGTTTGAGTTTTCTGCCGAGTCTGCAACATTTTCATCCAGATTTTGATTTTGAAAGTGCTCCCCCTCATCATGTGCTTGAGGTTGATGAGTTGAAATGACATGTTCTGATATTGTCTCAGAGTCAGAGTTTATGGAATCAGAGAATGCATCTTCATCTTCAAATCTCAGTTGCTCATGATCTTCAAAATCTTCCATTCCAGTAATTTTCTTATCATCAAAGGACACATGAATGGATTCCATGATTACCCTTGTTCTCAGATTGTAAACTCTGAAGGCTTTTGTTGATAAAGGATAACCAACAAAAATTCCTTCATCAGCTTTTAAATCAAATTTGGTTAGCTGTTCAGGATGATTTTTCAGAACAAAACATTTACATCCAAAAATATGGAAGTATTTGAGATTTGGTTTTCTGCCTTTAACCATTTCAAATGGAGTTTTCCCATGCTTGTTAATCAGAGTTGCATTCTGTGTGAAACAGGCAGATTGCACAGCCTCAGCCCAGATATGTTGGTAACTTTGCTTCCTCCAACATGGTTCTAGCAGCTTCAATCAGAGTCCTGTTCTTTCTTTCTACAACACCATTTTGTTGAGGTGTTCCAGGTGCTGAGAATTCCTGTTTAATGCCATTTGCTTTACAGAACTCCTCCATTTTAAAATTCTTGAACTCAGTGCCATTATCACTTCTGATGATCTTTACTGCATCTTTAGAGATTTTGTTCAGCTGTCTGACATGCTCAATCAATAAAGATGGTGTCTCATCCTTGCTGTGTAGAAAATATACCCATGTATATCTGGTAAATTCATCAACAATGACCAGAGTATATCTCTTCTTTGCAATGGACATTATATTTACTGGTCCAAAAAGATCAACATGAAGCAGATGATATGGCTCAAGAATTGATGACTCAGTTTTACTTTTGAATGAAGACTTCCTCTGTTTTGCTTTCTGACAGGAATCACAGAGTCCATCTGGAGTAAAAACTGATTTTGGAAGTCCTTTCACAAGATCTTTCTTCACAAGCTCATTTATATTATTGAAGTTCAGGTGAGATAATTTCTTGTGCCAGTTCCAGCTTTCTTCAATACTGGCTCTGCCAAGTAGACATATTGCAGAGCTTTCAGAGTTTAAAGATAGCTTAGCTTCATAGATGTTCCCATGTCTGTATCCTTTTAGAACAACTTTTCCAGTGGTTTTACTGATAACCTCACAGTGTTCTTCCAGGAAATCAACATGATATCCTCTGTCACAGATTTGACTTATGCTTAGCAGGTTGTGCTTAAGTCCTGAGACCAGAGCTACAGATTGAATGATGACATTTCCAAGATTAATATTGCCATATCCCAAAGTTTTCCCTATGTTGCCATCTCCATAAGAAACATTTGGGTCAGCCTTCTCCACAAAGTATGATAGCAGGGCTTTATTTCCTGTCATATGTCCTGAGCATCCACTGTCCAGAACTAGGATGTTCTCCCTATTGCCCTGCAATCACATATACAACTAATGGTTAGTTTTAAGGACCCAGACTTGCTTGGATCCTTTGTTCTTGTTAAGTTTGTTAACACTAGCAGCGGAGGATTTATCAGAGTTTAAATCAGAGTTTAAATCAGAGTTTGTGTTAACAGACTTTTTAACAGATGTTGTACTAGGAGAATCAATCTTTTTCTTCAAAGAAGGTTTCAATTCATAAACATAATACAAACTATGGTATTCCTTACAAGTGTAAATGGAATGCCATAAACTACCACAATGAAAACAAGGATTTTCAGGCCTAAATCTAGTATTTCTAGTCTTAACTTCTGATTTTGGAGACATAACATTTATGTCCTTATTTTTCCTGCAAAAAGAAGCAAGATGATTAGAATTACCACAATTATGACAAGTTTTCCTAGGAGCATTTGGAATAGGCATATAACTGTTGCTTTTGTTTATTCCAACCTTTCCATTCCTATTTTTCTTAGGTTCTTTAATCCTGTTTTCTTTCTTAACCTCCTTGAGCTTATGCTTAAGCTGTTTCTGAGTCATCAAACCAATATTAACCTGTTTAGGTGTATCAGTTTTTGATTCTGCCACAAATCTTACTGGAGCTACCCTAGATTTTTCAATTTTAATGGTTTCTTGTTTATATGACTCAGCTTCATTTTTATCAGAGTAACCTAACCCTTTCTTCCAGTTTCCACTTTTGAAGATATTCTGAGTAGTCTTACCTGAGTTAGTCCAAGTTCTGATTATCTCTCTTTCTTTAACAAGTTCTGATTCAAGAGAAGCATTTTTCTTTAAGAGTTCATTTTTAACAAAGATAGAGTCATCTCTTTCTTTCTGAACTTCTGGCATCTGAACTAGTTCCTTTTCAAGATAATCATTCCTTTTCTTGACATCTAAGTTCTCAGATTTTAGTCTTTCATTTTCTAAAGTCTGATCTCTATAACTAACATGAAGAGTTTTAAGAAACAATCTTAACTCAGTTATATCCTCAGTATCAAAAGCAAGAGTGGAATGAGGTACCTTAGTTTCAACAGTCTCAGTACTGTTGACCATGTTTGCCATCAAGGCATAGTTGACTTCTTCCTCTGATTCTGATGAGTCTGCCCAGCTTCCTTTCTTTGTGATAAAGGCTTGTTCTTTTTCTTTCTTAGCTTTCTTGCACTCAGTTGCAAAATGACCTTTCTCTCCACAATTGAAGCATGTGTATTTAGACTTATCAGATTTTCCAGATTTTTCTTCTTTGCCTTCATTCCTTTTGAAGACCTTCCTATCAGAGTTTCTGTCTTTCTTTGAGAACTTCTTCCCTTTGTTGAAGTTCTTATAAGCCATCTTCTTGAAGCTTTTCACCATCAGTGCTGCCAGCTGCATCATCTCAGTATCACTGTCATCAGAGTCTGACAGTATATCAGAGTTTGAGTCATCATCAGAGTTTGATGACACAGTTTCAGACTTTTTGATATGTGCTTTTCCCTTGCTTTTTACATCTGTTTCTTCTTGAACTTTTAGAGCAGCTGGTTTGGGTTTTCCACCATGTCGTTTGTTCCTTTGCTCCATTTCAAGTTCATAAGTTTTCAGTCTTCCAAAGATATCATCCAGAGACATGTCTTCAAGATCATGATTGTCTCTTATAGTGGTTACTTTTAAGTCCCACTTTTCAGGAAGAGCAAGCAGAAATTTGAGATTTGAATCTTCTAAATCATACTCTTTATCCACTAGAGACAGATCATTCAGCAGTTTGACAAATCTGTCATAAAGATCAGTTAGTGATTCACCAGACTTTGCATCAAAGTGTTCATACTCTTGAGTAAGTATGGTTCTTCTGTTTTTCTTGATGGCTTTGGTTCCCTGACATCTGACTTCCAAGGCATCCCATATTTCTTTTGCAGTTTTGCAGCCAATAACCCTATTTGACATTGCATTATCAAGAGCACTGTGCAACAAGTGCTTTACTTTTGCATCTTTACTGATTGATAAGATGTCCTCAGGAGTATAGTCTTTCTTTTCTTTGGGGATCATCTTCTGACGTTCATCTCCAACTACAACAGAAAGCTTTGTTGGCATGTGTGGACCATCATAAATCCTGTCCAGGTATTCTGGATCTGTAGATTCCAAAAACATAGTCATTCTGACCTTCCAGATAGGATACTCAGATGCCTTGAGGATCGGAACCCTAAGTGACTCATATCTACTGGTTTGTGATTTCTCAGACATGATTGTGTGATTAAGATCTCACTGTAGGTATATCAACAGAGCTCGCTCTGATACCACTTGTTAGGCCAAATAAACTCACTATATAAGATAATATAGTGAACACAATCAAAAACAGAACACCAATATAAGAGAATAATTCAATTAAACTCTTATTCACAAATCACAGTAGCTTACAAATAATCTCTTAGTGATTTATATCTTATCACTAAGAGCTGCTAGGTTACACGAATGATATTCAATTGATAACTCATCTAGAGTAAACCCTAAGCTGTGTTTATATACACAGTTACATGATATCTACTGATTGATTTATAATTATCTGCTTCCTAAAATAATCTAATCAGTAGCTATCCTTCTGCTGTCCTGATCTGCACAATCTCTCTTGATCTTTATCTTCCTTACTTAGTCAGATATGCTCCTGAAAATCAGCCGCCTGCAAACTCTGATCATTGCTTAAACTCTGATCCAGCTGTCAGTCGTTAAACTCTGATTTCCAGCTAAACTCTGATATTTGCTTCTGCACACTAAACAAGTTAGATACCTATGACATCATCAAATATGTAACATCGTAATTTAAAATAAATTACTTAATTTATGAGTCAAGGCATGTGCATTAAATACAAGTGTCAATCACTATATCCGGATTAAGAACTTAAGCATTAATAACATCATGGAATCTTAGTTCTTTATTGTCAGAATTAAAGAGACAATTATTCTACTATTTTGATCCCGTTCAATATACACAAAGTATATAAATATTATTCAATAGTCAAGACAAACTATTTCCAAATAATACTTCAGCCGTTCCAGTGGTTTGTCTAACACCACTGCGACTGTGAACCTTTATTATATTATATAAGGAGTCTGACAATCTAATCTTCTGCTATCCCATTTGATACTAGATTGTCTACAATATATAATATACAGACAATGTGAAAACATGCATTGAAAATTCTCAAATAATTGTTATATACTTCAAACGAATATTTCAGTATAACCCTAACAATCTCCCACTTATACTCAAGATATTCTTTGAGTATATCAGTGTCTATTACAAGCAATCCACTACCAACTATATATAACTATGTGACAAAGTATCTGACTCCTATCGCTTCCACGTGCTCCTGAAAAGCCTTAGCTGGTAAGCTCTTCGTGAAAGGATCTGCCCGGTTATCCTTTGATGCTATATCAGCCACAATGATATCTCCTCGCTTAACGAACTGTCGTATGAGGTGATACTTACGCTCTATGTGTTTCGCTGCCTTATGGGCCCGTGGTTCCTTGGTATTCGCCACAGCACCAGTGTTATCACAATAAATCGTGATTTGCTGTGGCAGATTAGGAACCACATCCAAATCCAGCAGGAAGTTTCGGAACCATATAGCCTCTTTGGCTGCCTCCGAGGCTGCCACATATTCGGCTTCCATGGTTGAGTCCGCGATGCATTTCTGCTTCACACTCCTCCATATTACGGCTCCACCTCCCAAAGTAAAAACACATCCCGAGGTGGACTTTCTCTTATCCTTATCTGTCTGGAAATCCGAATCAGTATATCCCAGAGGCACTAAATCAGAGGACTTGTAAACCAGCATATACTCCTTAGTCCTTCGCAGGTACTTGAGTATTGCTTTTACGGCACTCCAATGTTCTTGTCCTGGGTTTGACTGGTATCTGCTAACCATGCCCACGACAAAGCAGATATCAGGCCTCGTACATAACATTGCATACATTAGGCTCCCACATGCCGAAGCATAAGGAACTGCCTTCATGTTCTCTATCTCCTTAGGTGTCGAAGGACATTGCCTCTTTGATAGAGTAACTCCATGTCTGAAGGGTAAATTACCCATCTTGGAGTCCTGCATGTTAAAACGAGCTAATACGTCATCTATATAGGGCTCCTGAGATAAAGCCAACATCCTTTTCTTGCGATCCCTTATAAGTTTGATCCCAAGGATGTATGCTGCTTCACCTAAGTCCTTCATTTCAAATTGTTTGAACAACCATGCCTTTATTGAAGACAAGATCTTAACATTGTTCCCAATGAGTAAAATGTCATCAACATAAAGCACTAGAAAAACCACTGCATTTCCCTCACATCTCTTATACACGCATGCTTCGCTTGGACATTGATCAAATCCATATGACTGGACTGCCTGATCAAAGCGAATGTTCCAATACCTAGAAGCTTGTTTAAGTCCATAAATAGACCTCTTCAGCTTACATACAAGATGCTCTTGGCCTTCTTTAATGAATCCCTCTGGTTGCTGCATATAGATGGTTTCCTCAAGATTTCCATTAAGGAAAGCTGTCTTGAAATCCACTTGCCAAATCTCATAATCGAGATGAGCTGCTATAGATAAAAGAATACGGATTGACTTAAGCATGACTACTGGCGAAAAGGTTTCCTCATAATCGATACCTACTTTCTGAGTATACCCTTTCGCAACAAGTCTTGCTTTCCAGGCTTTCACCTTTTTGTCTGATCCCCTCTTTTTCTTGTAGACCCACTTACATCCAATAGGTTTTACACCTTTGGGTGGTTCCACGAGCTCCCAAACCTGATTAGAATACATAGATTCCATCTCAGAATTCATTGCCTTTTGCCAAAGACTTGCATCTTTGTCCTGTATTGCCTCTTCGTATGTCCGGGGATCATCATCATGTTCACCAGAGACCAAGTCCGAAGACTCTCCCAAAAACATGAATCTGTCGGGCTGTCGAACAACCCTCCCACTACGACGAGGAACTGGTGCGGTATTAGTGACCGGTTGCACAGTCTGCTGTGGTTGTTCTACTTGTACTACAGGTTCATTATTCGTCCCTCCCACTAATTCCTCTAAAACGATACTACTCATGGGTTTGTGATTCATTATATAGTCTTCCTCTAAGAATCTTGCATTGGTGCTAACAGTGACATCCCGATCCTTAGGACTATAAAATAAATAACCTTTTGTTCCCATGGGGTAGCCTACAAACAACTTTACTTCTGTACGAGGTTCTAGCTTAGTCGCGTTCTTGTTCAGCACATGTGCTGGACAACCCCATATCCGAATGTGTCTCAGACTCGGTTTGTCCCCGGTCCACAATTCTAAAGGGGTTTTAGGAACCGACTTAGAAGGTACTAAGTTCAGAAGATAAGCTGCTGTCTCTAAGGCATGTCCCCAAAAGGACTTGGGTAAATCCGAATAACTCATCATCGATCTAACACTCTCTAAAAGAGTCCAGTTCCTTCTCTCTGCTACACCGTTCTGCTGGGGTGTGCCTGGTGCAGTCAACTGGGACTCTATCCCATTCTCTGATAAATATTCCCTGAATTCCCCAAGCAAGTATTCGCCACCACGATCAGATCGTAGTGACTTGATACTTTTATTATGTCGCTTCTCCGTTTTAGCTTTGTACTCTTTGAATTTCTCAAAGCACTCAGACTTACGGTGCAACAAATAAACGTATCCATATCTAGAATAATCGTCAATAAAAGTGACGAAATATTCATAACCACCTCTTGCTTGGATATTCATAGGTCCACATAAATCAGAGTGAACCAATCCTAACACTTCTTTGGCTCTATTCCCCTTTGCCTTAAAAGGCCTATTGGTCATTTTACCTTCCAAGCAGGATTCACAAACTGGAAATGGCTCCACTGCCAATGAGCCTAAAGGCCCGTCTACTACCAGTCTTTGAATCCTCCTCAAGTTAATATGACCTAATCTCAAGTGCCAAAGATATGTTTGGTTCAAACTAGAAGGTTCCTTTCTTTTATTAGAGGTAGAAGATGTGTTGTTCAATACCCTATGTTGTAGTTGCAGTGCGGGTTGACTAGGATTAATTATATACAAATTGTCTTGCAATGTACCAGAACATATAATCCGTTTATTCATCATAATAGAAACATTACGATCCAAACAAACATTATAACCATCCATAGCAAGTTTAGAAACCGAAATCAAATTCATTCTAAAAGAAGGTACATAAAGACAATTGTTCAAAACCAAAATCCTATCAGAACCAAAAGATAAATGAATAACTCTTACTGCAACTACTGCTACTTTCGTAGCATCTCCCATGAACACGTATATCTCGCCATCTCTAAGCATTCTGGATTGCTGGAACCCCTGCATAGAGTTACAAACATGATCAGTGGCTCCAGTATCTACACACCAAGTGCTCGTAGATATAGCCGCTATAAATGTTTCTGTAACTAGAGAAAGAGACATACCAGTATTGTTTGTCTTCTTAGGAAGAGGACAATCCTTTTTCCAGTGACCCGACTGCTTGCACCGGTAGCACTTCCCCTTAGGCTTTTTCACACCACCTTGAACCCCCACTGCCTTCACAGCTTGCTGTGTCTGAGCCTTTTTCTTCTTCTTATTGCCTTTCGGCTTAGAGGAAGAACCTTTCTCAGCCACATTCACTTGAACACTCTGGCGAAATAATCCTTCAGCTGCCTGAAGTTCTGTCAGCAGTTCTGCAAGACTATACTGCCTCTTGTTCATGTTGTAATTCAAGCGGAACTGCTCAAAACTCTTGGGCAAGCTCATAAGGACAATGTCAATCTGGGTTTCCCCGTCAAGCTCTGCACCAAGGATCTCTATCTCATTCAGATGTGACATCATCTTGAGAACATGATCCCTTACAGGTGTACCTTCAGCCATCTGAGTGTTCATTAAAGCCTTCATGGCTACTTGCCTAGCAGCCCTATTCTGATCTCCAAAAAGTTCCTTGAGATTAAAGAGCCTATCCGAAGCAGTGGCCATAGCCTGATGCTGATGCTGCAAAACACCCGACATTGCTGCCAGAATGTAACATCGCGACATCTCATCAGCCTTTGTCCACCGCTTATAATACTCTTTCTCCTCATCAGGAGCATCAGCAGCGGGCTGCTCAGGCTTGGGTTCATAAGTGCAAAACTTGTACTCCTCAGCAGTCAACACAATGTCCAAATTACGTTTCCATTCAATATAGTTAGGTCCGGTAAGTTTGTTATCCTTAAGTATGGTGAACAGTGGATTAAACCCCATTATATCCTGAGAATCATGCATGAAAAAATCACATTACACATAAAGAAGGGTGCATAAAAAATTAAGTCCTATTGGTTCCTCTAACAATTATTAAAATTAAATGCACTAACGTTTAAACACCATAAGTTTCTGGTACGTCACGATGGGTGACATGTATACCACCTAAATTTGTTTAAACGTTACTTCGGTCCTATTACTAAACAATAAGCCACGTTGGGGTGGTCTATATTATTTTTCATAGCTAAGTGTATACCATCATCAAATCTTAAATTACCCGAAACCAATGGAACTTGGTACGCCACGATGGGCGGCATGTATACCTTCCAATATTTCTCGAATAGAATACTTCAATTCAATATTCGTGTCTGGTTTGACTTCTAGGCAGTGGAGGAGTCACATCGGTCTCACTTAATACCCATAAGCCTTAGAAATCGCCCCAAAGCAGAGATAAAGAAAATTCGTATCTATTCGTATTAATTCAAGAAGTTTGTTCCAGTAATATCTATAACATTCTAGGCACCATAAATTACATGCCACGATGGGTGACGTATACATAATTTATATTCGTCAATTTGGAGCATGTCCGTCTAGTTCTGCCGTCCCCGAAAAGGTATTATGCGCCCAAATCGGACATCGTATGCAAAAGTTACCCTAAATAGCAGCGGCAACAGATCGCAGCAGCGGAAGATCTCTGTTTCTTGCAGCCCCGTTGATCAAACAATTACATACAAATTGTACAGGCGAACCAGCCTATTCTATTACATCAGATCATAATCTAAAACAATTACAAATTGAATTACAAGATTAAACTATCACGATCAACCCTCGTGATTTACAACAGCTACGATAAACCACGTGGAATCCAAACATAACAGAATAGTTAAAACACGGCCATAATAGTGGACAATGACCTGCATCACAGAATCACT
Source organism: Daucus carota subsp. sativus (assembly GCF_001625215.2). Classification (NCBI taxonomy): domain Eukaryota; kingdom Viridiplantae; phylum Streptophyta; class Magnoliopsida; order Apiales; family Apiaceae; genus Daucus; species Daucus carota. The sequence continues at coordinate 336,145 of NC_030384.2, read as the reverse complement.
ATATACATGCATATATAATCATGACATGGACTACATATCATAAATCGCAGAACCGCAACCTGGCTCTGATGCCATTGTAGGAACAATCGGACCTTGGCCTGCGTTTTATGATACTAATTAAAAGTTCGAAAAGAATATTAACCTTAATCGCTACGGCGCAAGCGATTCAAATCCACGTCTTCTACTGTATTCCTTATTTCTCCTTGGACGAAGTGTGGCCTTCGATCTCCCAAGGTGTGCCTCTCCTTAAAGCTCCGAAAACCCAAAACCCTAGCTGTCTCCTTGAGAAAAACGTCTGCCTCTCTCTGACTCTAGGATTAATTCGTTTTGGTGTGTCTTTCAGCTTTAGGAGAACGAGAATATATATAGGCTACAGCAGGGATCATGGATCATTAGGTCAGGCCTTCTAATGACATTCTGGGCCAGGCCCAATGTCATTAAATATTAATTCTATCCACTAAAGAACTAATATTTGCACTACCTTTCCTAATTCCGTAAATTAATTATTTAATTCGGCTCCCATATTAATTGCTTATAAATTCCCCATGTTTAAGATATCGCATGTCCATTAATTAAATTAATTTCTGACAATTAATTTAATTAATATCTTTTATCCTTGATCATCCACTCAACCTTATAATTATGCAAGAACAAATCTGCCTGCAGGACTAAAGCATAATTATCTTTATGAGCTTTCAAGAGGACATCATCACCCGAATATATTTTTCGGACACGGTTTCCTTTTATAGTCAATATCCCACTCTGTATATAATGTCATTGCCCAATACATAAATTCGTAATTTAAAATAAATTACTTAATTTATGAGTCAAGGCATGTGCATTAAATACAAGTGTCAATCACTATATCCGGATTAAGAACTTAAGCATTAATAACATCATAGAATCTTAGTTCTTTATTGTCAGAATTAAAGAGACAATTATTCTACTATTTTGATCCCGTTCAATATACACAAAGTATATAAATATTATTCAATAGTCAAGACAAACTATTTCCAAATAATACTTCAGCCGTTCCAGTGGTTTGTCTAACACCACTGCGACTGTGAACCTTTATTATATTATATAAGGAGTCTGACAATCTAATCTTCTGCTATCCCATTTGATACTAGATTGTCTACAATATATAATATACAGACAATGTGAAAACATGCATTGAAAATTCTCAAATAATTGTTATATACTTCAAACGAATATTTCAGTATAACCCTAACAATAGCAAGGTAAATAGCAAGTACTGTTGAAGGAATCCGTACGAAGAACGTCAAGTGATTTATTGAAATTATATGTCCGAAGAATTTCAGGATGCTGCTGCACATCACTGGAAGAAGTTTTTGAATATGTTCAAGCCTCAGTGTACAAATAATCTTTTGTAGCACATCCAGAAGTCCAGAAGGTATAAAGTTTTAATACTTTATTTATTCAGAAGATTCCATACTATTGTTACTTATGAAGAAGAACTACGAAGACATAGACTCGACGAACAAGCCACGTCTCAAATGTTTACTTGGTAAAGAATATTTATTTAGCTAGATACAGATGAACCAGACAGTACATTTGTGTGTCAGCTACTCAGATTAAGTGTTCTGCATCAACTACAAGTAGCCGTTTGATCAAGACCGAGATCTACAACGTTTAATCAAGTCAGAAGTCTCTGTTGCTGAAGTAATATAATTTTATAAGTATTTATTTAATTATTTCACTTATCAAAATAATTAAATTAGTTGTATAATTCATTTATTAAATTGATTCACCTTCGAATTAATTTAATTTATGTATTTATATAATTAATATAATTAAGTGAGTAATTATCTAATATTTATATAATTATTTAAAACTGAAATTTTGCATTAAAAGACTCGGTATGACATTATCAGAAAATGTCATACCGTGTCCTGTTATGCGACTTTCCCAGGAATGACTTGTAAAAGTCATTCTGATGCTTTTTAATTAAATTTTTTCAGTCGGTATGAGTTTCTGATTATAAGTCATACCGTGTGCTTGATTCAGGCTTCCTTTGGTATGACATAATAGTGTCATACCGTGCCCTCTATCCAGGCATTCTTGTTATGTGTGTATGACTTGAATGTTTATGACTTAAAAAGTCATACAAAGCTCAACCGAATGACTTTCTTTGGTTAAGTCATGCCAAATGAAGAGTAGTGGTCAAGGAATAAAGTCATACCGTCCCTGGCAGTATGACATTCCTTATATAAGTCATTCCTTCTTTGTTTTGTGGCATGGCTTTGTATTTAAATGTCATATCTTCCATTGTAATGTCATTCCTAAGCTAGAAAGTCATTCCTTTCTTTGTTATACCTAGTTCCAAGTGATTTGCCTATAAATATGGCTTCACTTCTTCATTTGTATGTTGTTCAAGCATTGTAAAAGCTTTCAAGTTGTTTGTAACTTGCTATTGTTATATCCACAGTTTTCTGTGCTTTGATCACTCGGTTGTTTTAATCACTAAGCTAGAATACATCCTGTCGAATTTATTCTATGAACTTTAGTGGACATTAAAACGAACCATATTAATTATATAACGACTTAAAACATTGTTATATTAATTAATTAAAATCTGATTAACAAGTTTAATTCAAATCAGATTATTCCGCCGCAATTTTTAGTGACAATTGTATTCAACCCCCCCTTCTACAATCGTTTCAGGACCTAACAAAATGTTTGATTTCTTCGTATTGGTTGTGCTTATTCTTCTTGGATGCATAGCTAACATCTAAGTTGTGTGTTAATCTTTATTGAAGCGACAGTGGATATATTGATTTAGAACTTGCCATGCGAACATAGGATTATGTATTCCATATACATGATTAGTGATATGATTCTAACCATCTTGCATCGCCCAATGTAATCTTGATAGAAAACTTGATATTCATACGTTATGTTTTCAAATTTTATAGACATATAGGGTCTAAGCATAATTGGTGTCTGTTTACCTTCTATCTTAATTGTGGATGTGAAACAGTATGGTGCGTGTATAACGACAGTTAGCGTGTATCAGTCTCGTGTTATCTGATTAGTTATCAACCATCACATATCGATAAGGCATAACTCTGAATGAAGTATATAATGAAGTTAGAATCCCATGTTTTATTCTCTTTAGTAATTCGATTTTAATTCTCTTAGTTATAATTCGACTTCAATTAGTTAATTTAGATAAAACCAATCAATTTGTTATTTGTCCAAGCATTGAATAATAACCATACACCGGTGCATAAGTGCATATTTCTGAATACACTAGTCTCTGTGGGGACGAGCTGAATTGAATTTCTATACTACTTGTGACCACGTACGCTTGCGTGTTTTTGTGCGAACAATTTTTTGGCACCGCTTCCAGGGACTCGGTGTTATATTTTAGTTTATGTGCTTGTCATCAGTGGTCGTTAAAGTTCACTGGCTTGGACTCTTTTCTCACTTTTATTTCGTTTGTGTGTGTTTCAGGTAGTTGAGTGACGTGTATGCGAACACGTTCTCAGTCCCGTAAAGAAGCATTGGCAAAAGCAGAAACAATAGTGAGTACTACAATGGGTGATCGACCACCAGTGGCGAATGATACTAAGACTCTTAAGGATTTCACCGAGCCTAAAATTAATGACATTCAGTCGAGCATTGTCAGGCCAGCAATTCAGGACACCACTTTCGAGATCAAACCGAGCACTATTCAGATGGTACAGAACTCAGTGCAGTTTGGAGGTTCTCCGACTGAGGATCCTAATATGCCATCAAATTGAGGCTGTTCCAATTTTCACTGAGAGATAAAGCAAAAAGATGGTTGCATTCTCTTCCTGCAGGATCTATTACTACATGGGAGGAGCTGGCTCAAAAATTTCTTACTAAGTTCTTCCCTATGGCCAAAACAACTGCAATTAGGAATGCTATCACTCAATTCTCTCAGCTATCTGGTGAAACCTTATGTGAGGCATGGGAACGCTACAAGGAGATGCTTCCAAAGTGCCCACATCATGGGATGCCTGATTGGATGGCGATTAATTGCTTCTATAATGGATTGGGACCTCAATCGAGAGCAATGCTCGATGCAGCATCAGGTGGAGCTCTAAGGGCTATGGGCTATGATGAGGCTTATGAATTGATCGAGATGATGGCTGCGAATGAATATCAGAATCCTACTCAGCGTCTTCATCAGGGCAAAGCAGCGGGGATTCTGGATGTTGATGCTACTTCAGCCATAGCTGCTCAGCTTAAGGCTCTTACTATGAAGGTGGATTCTTTGGCAAATCTGGGAAATCAGCAGCCAACTTCAGTTTGCGAGCTTTGTGCGGGTGCACATTCTTCTGATCAGTGTGCTATATCTAGTGAGTTCGCTCAGTTTGTGAGCAACTTCCAGAGGTCTCAACAGCCAGCTCCTGCCACTTATCATCCCAATAATCAGAATCAACCGAATTTCAGCTTGAGCAACAATCAGAACTTCATGCCACAACAGCAACAACAGTTTCAGCAGCAAGGAGCTAGACCTTTCAACCCTTCTGGTTTTCAACAACAGTTTGCCCCGAAGCAGCAATTCCATCCACTTGGATTCCAGCAACAAAATCATGGGGTGGCTGGACAGTCTTCCAACGAAAGATCTGAATGGGAAGAGATGAAATTAATGATTAAAAGCCAAGCGGTGACAATCAAGACTTTGGAGAACCAGATTGGGCAGATTGCTAACGCGTTGATTAACAAAGCACATGGAACTCTTCCTAGTGATACCGAGGCCAATCCGGGAAAGAAAGAGATGAAGGAACAGGTACAGGCTGTTACCTTGAGGTCTAGAAAGGTTACGAAGGAAAAATAATCAGCAACAGAGCGAAACAAGGAAGAGAGTGATCAACAGCTTAAAACACCCGTGCTGTCATCTAAGTCTGATAGTGAAAAAACTGTTGTTGGCACTGACAAGAATGAAATCAACGAGGAAAAAAGCAAGGAATCAGCCGAGAAGTTTAGTCCTAAAGCTGATATTGGGGTAAAGCAAGTATATCCACCTCCCCCTTTTCCGAAGAGACTTCAGAAGCATAAGCTCGACAAACAATTCGCTAAATTTCTAGAGGTTTTTAAGATATTACAAATCAACATACCTTTTGCGGAGGCTCTAGAACAAATGCCGAGTTATGCTAAATTCATGAAAGGTATTCTATCTCGGAAACTCAAACATGAGGAATTGGAGACTGTAGCTTTGACCGAGGAGTGTACTACTGTGTTGCAGCAGAAATTGCCCCCGAACCTGAAGGATCCGGGAAGTTTCACGATCCCGTGTACTATTGGGCAATTGTCATTCGACAAGTGTTTATGTGATTCGGGAGCTAGCATCAATCTGATACCCTTGTCTATATTCATGCAACTTGGTCTTCCGGAGTTGAAACCTACTAATATGTCTTTGCAACTGGCTGATCGTTCGATTACATATCCAAGGGGGATAGTTGAAAATGTGTTGGTAAAGATGGATAAGCTAATCTTCCCTCCGGATTTTGTCATTCTCGACTTTGAGGAAGATAAGAATATTCCCATCATCTTGGGAAGACCATTCATTGCGATAGGGTGGACGTTGATCGATGTTCAAAAGAGTGAACTCACAATGAGAGTTCAAGATCAAATGGTCACTTTCAACATGTTCAATGGTATAAAACTTCCATCGGATGAGTAGGAATGCTTTAAAGTGGATGTGCTCGAAGCTGAAGCTCATTCGGAAATTGACAACAGGCTGAAAACTGACATCTTGGAAAGGGTTCTATCAGGTGACTCTGAATTCGTCGATGAGGAGGAAGAAGAACACCTTCGATTCTTAAATGCTTCTCCTTGGAGAAGAAGGATGGATCCTCCAATTGAATCTCTTGGGTTATCAGAGTTGATAGATTCTCATGAATGGCTGAAACCATCTGTTGTCGAAGCTCCTAAACTTGAGTTCAAGCAACTTCCCGAACACCTAAGGTATGCCTTTCTTGGCGAATCTTCTACATTACTAGTGATTACTGCATCTAACCTTTCAGGTATCGAGGAAGAAAAGATTTTGAGAATTCTTAGGGAGTTCAAATCAGCCATTGGATGGACTATCACAGATATCAAGAGAACTAGTCCTTCTTATTGTCAACACAAAATTCTGATCGAGGAGGGTAGTAACCCACTGTAGAGCATCAAAGAAGACTCAATACAATCATGAAAGAAGTGGTAAAGAAGGGGATTCTTAAGTGGCTTGATGCCGGCATTATTTATCCAATCTCGGATAGTTCTTGGGTGAGCCCTGTTCAGTGTGTGCCTAAGAAAGGAGGCATGACTGTGGTAGCTAATGAGAAGAATGAGCTCATTCCGACTCGAATAGTCACAGGTTGGAGAATATGCATGGATTATCGGAAGCTCAATAAAGCCACCAGAAAAGATAACTTTCCGTTGCCTTTCATCGATCAGATGCTTGATAGGTTGGCCGGTCATGAGTACTATTGTCTTCTTGATGGGTATTCGTGTTAGGGTTATACTAAAATATTCGTTTGAAGTATATAACAATTATTTGAGAATTTTGAATGCATGTTTTCACATTGTCTGTATAGTATATATTGTAGACAATCTAGTATCAAATGAGATAGCGGAAGATTAGATTGTCGAATTCCTTATATAATATAGTAAAGGTTCACAGTCCAGATGGTGTTAGACAAACCATTGGAACGACTGAAGTATTATTTGGAAATAGTTTATCTTGACTATTGAATAATACTTATATACTTTGTGTATATTGAACGGGATCAAAATAGTAGAATAATTATTTTTTTAATTCTGACAATAAAGAACTAAGATTCTATGATGTTATTATTGCTTAGGTTCTTAATCCGGATATAGTGATTGACACTTGTATTTAATGCACATGCCTTGATTCATACGTTAAGTAATTTATTTTAAATTACGAATTTATGTATTGGGTAATGACATTATATACAGAGTGGGATATTAACTATAAAAGGAAACCGTGTTAAAAAAATATATTCGGGTGATGATGTCCTCTTGAAAGCTCAAAAAGATAATTATGCTTTAGTCCTGCAGGCAGATTTTTTCTTGCATAATTCTAAGGTTGAGTGGATAATCAAGGATAAAAGATATTGATTAAATTAATTGTCAGAAATTAATTTAATTAATGGACATGCGATATCTTAAACATGGGAGATTTCTAAGCAATTAATATGGGAGCCGAATTAACTAATTAATTTACGGAATTAGGAAAGGTAATGCAAATATTAATTCTTTAGTGGATTGAATTAATATTTAATGACATTGGGCCTGGCCCGGAATGGCATTGGAAGGCCTGACCTAATGGTCCATGATCCCTACTGTAGGCTATATATATTCTCGTTCTCCTAGAGCTGAAAGACACACCAAAATGAATTCTTCCTAGGGTTTGAGAGAGGCAGACGTTTTTCTCAAGGAGCCAACTAGGGTTTTGGGTTTTCGGAGCTTTAAGGAGAGGCACACCTTGGGAGATTGAAGGCCACACTTCCTCCAAGGAGAATCATGGAATACAGTAGAAGACGTGGATTTGAATCGCTTGCGCCGTAGCGATTAAGGTTAATCTCCTGTTCGAACTTTTAATTAGTATCATAAAACACAGGGGCAAGGTCCAATTGTTCCTACAATGGCATCAGAGCCAGGTTGCGATTCTGCGTTTTATGATATGTAGTCCATGTCATGATTATATATCATGATTATATATGCATGTATATAGTGGTTCTGTGATGCAGGTTGTTATCCACTATTATAGCTGTGTTTTAATTCTGTTATGTTTGGATTCCACGTGGTTTATCGTGGCTATTGTAAATCACGAGGGTTGATCGTGATAGTTTGATCTTGTAATTCAATTTGTAATTGTTTTAGATTATGATCTGATGTAATAGAATAGGCTAGTTCATCTGTACAATTTGTATGTAATTGTTTGATCAATGGAGCTGCAAGAAACAGAAATCTTCCGCTGCTGCGATCTGTTTTCGGGGGTGCTGCACTGTTTTGGCCATAACTTTTGCATACGATGTCCGATTTGGGCGAACGAACACTTTTTGAAAACGGCAGAACGAGACGACGTCACCCCATCCCGAGAAAGCCCGGTTGAGGTGTATTCGAAGCTGGTTTTCGAAATTTTCCGAGGCATTCTGAGGCGGTTTAGGCCTCCAAACGACCTCTCGAAGTTTTCCGGAATTTTTCGAAGGATGAATTCGAAGCTGTTTTTCCGGGGCCATAATAGTGGATCGTGTTTTTATTATGATTTACATAATTCTTGATTATTGTTATTATGTGTTTCTTGTTTATGTTGTTAGGCCATGTGATACTAACCCTTCGCATGCTAGAATGACATGGACATAGGGATGCTTTTAATTAATGCTTTAATCATGATAGTATGCTGCCGTGTAATTATGTGTTCTTTGTGTTGCTATAACAATGATAGTATGCATGTGGACTTCGAAGAAATAACATAGGGCGATGCATCTAGAATGTTATAGATATTACTGGAACAAACTTCTTAAATTAATATGAATAAATACGAATTTTCTTTATTTTTGATTTGGGGCGATTTCTAAGGCTTATGGGTATTAAGTGAGACCGATGTGACTCCTCCAGTGCCTAAAAATCAAACCATTGACGAATATTGAATTGAAGTATTCTATTCAAAAAATATTGGAAGGTATACATGCCACCCATCATGGCGTACCAAGTTCCATAGGTTTCGGATAATTTAAGATTTGATGAAGGTATACACTTAGCTATGAAAAATAATATAGACCACCCCAACGTGGCTTATTGTTTAGTAATAGGACCGAAGTAACGTTTAAACAAATTTAGATGGTATACATGTCACCCATCGTGACGTACCAGAAACTTATGGTGTTTAAATTTTAGTGCATTTAATTTTAATAATCGTTAGAGGAACCAATAGGTCTTAATTTTTAATGCACCCTTCTTTATGTGTAATGTGATTTTTTCATGCATGATTCTCAGGATATAATGGGCTTTAATCCACTGTTCACCATACTTAAGGATAACAAACTTACCGGACCTAACTATATTGAATGGAAACGTAATTTGGACATTGTGTTGACTGCTGAGGAGTACAAGTTTTGAACTTATGAACCCAAGCCTGAGCAGCCTATTGCTGATGCTCCTGATGAGGATAAGGAGTATTATAAGCAGTTGACAAAGGCTGATGAGAAGTCGCGATGTTACATTCTGCCAGCAATGTCGGGTGTTTTGCAGCATCAGCATCAGGCTATGGCCACTGCTTCTGATATGCTCTTTAATCTCAAGGAACTTTTTGGAGATAAGAATAGGGCTGCTAGGCAAGTAGCTATGAAGGCTTTAATGAACACTCAGATGGCTGAAGGTACACCTGTAAGGGATCATGTTCTCAAGATGATGTCACATCTGAATGAGATAGAGATCCTTGGTGCTGAGCTTGATGGGGAAACCCAGATTGACATTATCCTTATGAGCTTGCCCAAGAGTTTTGAGCAGTTCCGCTTGAATTACAATATGAACAAGAGGCAGTATAGTCTTGCGGAACTGCTGACAGAACTTCAGGCAGCTGAAGGATTATTTCGCCAGAGTGTTCAAGTGAATGTGGCTGAGAAAGGTGTAGGAACAATCAGACCTTGGCCTGCGTTTTATGATACTAATTAAAAGTTCGAAAAGAATATTAACCTTAATCGCTACGGCGCAAGCGATTCAAATCCACGTCTTTTACTGTATTCCCCGATTCTCCTTGGACGAAGTGTGGCCTTTAATCTCCCAAGGCGTGCCTCTCCTTAAAGCTCCGAAAACCCAAAACCCTAGCTGTCTCCTTGAGAAAAACGTCTGCCTCTCTCAAACTCTAGGATGAATTCGTTTTGGTGTGTCTTTGAGCTTTAGGAGAACGAAAATATATATAGGCTACAAGAGGGATCATGGACCATTAGGTCAGGCCTTCCAATGACATTCCGGGCCAGGCCCAATGTCATTAAATATTAATTCAATCCACTAAAGAATTAATATTTGCACTACCTTTCATAATTCCGTAAATTAATTATTTAATTCGGCTCCCATATTAATTGCTTATAAATTCCTCATGTTTAAGATATCGCATGTCCATTAATTAAATTAATTTCTCACAATTAATTTAATCAATATCTTTTATCCTTGATCATCCACTCAACCTTATAATTATGCAAGAACAAATCTGCCTGCAGGACCAAAGCATAATTATCTTTATGAGCTTTCAAGAGGACATCATCACCCGAATATATTTTTCGGACATGGATTCTGTTGTGCCATAAAATCTCCCTAGGCCTATTTTATAGCCCATACTATTGTTTGGGCTTTATTTGGGTTTACTAGAGCTATTTGGTAAATGATATTGGGCTTCACTATGGCTGGGTGAACTATTGAAGCATGCAAGAAGGTATATAGGCTTGCATTGGAAGCATAATGGAGGCTGCCATCAGAATGGAGTTGCACCTCTGCTAGGGGTTACCGCTAAGTGCATCTTGGCTTGCAGTTATAGGGCTGCAGTTAGGGGATGCCGTTGGCAGGGCTTCCGCCGCCTGGGCAGAATGGCAGGCAGACTCCAAGCAGGACTCTTCTTCCTTGTTTCTAGGAGGACGAGTTGGAGGTCGAATGGGAGTATGGAGATAATTACAATCGGTGGAGATAATTCATGAATATTCGGATATATATTGAGGATGAAGGCTTCAAGTGACCTACTTGGGGTGGGATACCGCTGCATAACTACTAAGAGAAGGTTGTTTTATCCTAAACTAGAGGGGATAAGAGCTTATCTCTTCAGAGTCCTAAATCGAGAACTACATGGGCTTGATCCCTATAAATATAGGGTATGTAGGCACCTTGAAAAGGGACAAATTCGGATTCATAAACTCACGAGTTCTACACTCTAAAGAGAGGCACGTGTAACCTTTGTGATGTATATTCCCGGGCAATTGTAGGACGGAATTCCATAATTCCGGCCTCGTTGTTTGGTTCTTTGCAAGCTCAGCCCCTAAACACACTTGTTATTCATTTGTTTTTCTTTAGTTTATGTTAACGGTAGCCCCTAAGAGCTAGCCGTGATTTTCGTAGTTGTAATAAATATCCCTATAATTGTGCTGTACGGTTCTGGGGGTGTTGTATCAATTCCTCTCACAACACTTTTTGGCGCTAGAAGGAGGAGATTACTGATCTTAGAGAGTAGAGATTTCAGAAATTCCCGAAAACACTGAAAATCCCAGGACGCCGGAAGACGCTACGCAAGATGAAAGCGACGTTCCGAGCGGGAAATTAACACGCGAGGAGATGAAGGCAAAAATAAAGAGAATGAGTCGAAGAATTGCTTCTCTGAAAAGGAAATCACCAAGGTCGAAAAAGGCTAGCAAGGTGACTCCCACCAGGCTAGATTTTGATGGAGAAGGCGGTAGGAAGGAAGGTGGCAAATCTGAGGACGAAGCTAACCCCGAAATTGATGATGGAGAACACTCACAGGCTGCTAGTGTGTTCGACCGCCTTGGAAGGAAACTGATCGAGCAGGACTTGCGGCACAGGCTTGGCAACAAGGCCCCTAACGGGGATGAACCTGAAGGCTCGCAACGCAGGGCTCCTCCCAGCCAAAGACAGGAGAAGCCCGTGTGTGAAGCTCGGTCGAAGGATAAAAACCAAAGGCCGTTGAAAGTTATCTCCATTCATGACGATGAGGAAAGTTCAGGGTCACACAATGATGAGGAAGTAAGCAAGAAGAAAGACCAACCCCTGGATGGTGATTATGAGATGGCACTTGATGATGGGGATGATAAGTGCAAGATGGAAGAGCTGCTGGAAGCCCTAAAGAAGGTGAAGGCCGATAAGAAGTCGAAAGCCGAGCTTACCGTCAAGTCACCCTTTACTAAGAGAGTTAGGGAGTCACCCCTACCACGTATCTATAGCCGGTTCGACACTGAGATGGAGGTCTACCAAATTACAGACCTCACAAAATGTCGCTTATTGGCTGCCACCCTCAGGGATGACGCTCACCACTGGTTCAAGAGGCTTCCTGCTAATTCTATCAGCTCTTGGAGGAAAATATGTGAGCTGTTTGTGGGACAATTTAGGGCTTCCATTACGTATGCCCCACCTGCCAACACTCTAGCTAATATTAAGCAGAAGGAACACGAGACGTTAAGAGAGTACTTCAAACGCTTCAACTCAGAGGTGCCCCGTATCAGGCCAACATCAAAGGAAACCCTGAAGAATTTCTTGATAGTAGGGGTAAGGCCTGGAACAGACTTCTGGAAGGAGTTGCAAGGACGGGAGCCTGAAACCCCTGGATGACTTCTTTGCTAGGGTGGATCCCCATAAGGTGATCGAGGAATCTCTAGCTAAGCTTAATAAGGAGTCGAAGTCTGAAAGCCGTAGCAGTTGGAAGAATAAGAGGGATAGGTCTTACAGCCCAAAAAGGAGGAGCACCTATAAGAGGAATCCCTACGTAAGGCCTACTGGTGAGAAGCCTTCAAGCCGAGATGGCAAGACTTCACCCATTACTGTGAACACAACCAGCATGCAGGGCTTCGACAAGTCAAGGCTAACGATGAGGAAGACAAGAGAAGCAAGGTACCATGAATACACACGCCTCTGACAGCTTCCATAGATCATATTTTCGAGGTTGGAGACAAGGCGAGACTCTTCCGGAAGCCCTTTCGAAACTGACCCCCTGAGAAGAAGGACCAGGGGATATATTGTGTTTTCCATGACTTAAATGGGCATGACACGGCGGAGTGTGTTCATCTTAAGGACCATATATAAGACCTTATCAGAACCGGGTACCTGACGGAATTTGTAGCCCAAGAGGCTAAAAAGTACAAGGAGAATAAGGCCAAAAGGGCAAATGACCAAGGAGCAAACCGCACTACTCGGGCTGGCAGTGTACAAACAATCATCGTAGGACCCTTCGTGGGAGGCCAGGGACGCAATGCTATGAGGAGATATGTACGGGAAGCCCGAGGGCCACCCTTAACCAATGTGTTCCACCTGTCTGAAAGGCCTCCCAAGATGTTCAAAGGGGAGACCATGGACATTACATTTACTGAGGGGGATGCGCGCACAGTACACAATCCTCATAGCAATGCCTTGGTGGTAACATCCGTGATTGGAAATGTCAATGTACACAGGCTTCTTGTCGACAACGGAAGCTCTGTCAATACCCTGGCTTATAGTGCATACCAGAGAGTGAAAATGGAAGACAAAGACATGATGGCCTGCTATAACGAATTATATGGTTTCATAGGAAATGCTGTCCAAATTGTTGGAAGGGTAAGACTCCCAATCACCCTTGGAGTGGAACCACTGGCTTCCACTCAAGTTGCAGAGTTCATGATAGTGAATGAGGACATCTCCTATAACGGGATCCTGGGCAGACCCATCTTAAGGGACATGCGGATCGTAACCTCAATCTCCCACTTACTAATGAAGTTCCCAACCCCCAATAGGGTAGGTTGTGTACGGGGATGTCAGGCTGACTCCCGGAAATGCTATAGCAGGGCTTTGAGATCTGCAGTAAAGGCCGTCAAAGAGGTCCAGCAAATGGATGGAGACATCCGAGAAAGCTATTACAAGCAAGTGGAGATAGAGGAGGAACCCGAAACTAATGCCACGGGAAAAATCCTGATAAAGTTTGTAAAAGAGACTTGCAACATGGTGGTCATTGTGCAACATCCGGAGGAAGACCCATACCTAGAAGCCTCACATGTCGTGCATGGAGGGCTTACTCTCATGGATACACCCCTGGCGGAAAATGTTAATACAGCTGAAACCCTGGTTGAAGGGATTGCGGAAGATGTTACTGACAATGATTCTGAAGGGGCTGGTCGAAAGCAGCCCCAAAATAAAAGGCAAGAAAATAAGTGCGAGGCACCTTGTGACTTCAACAGTGCCATGGTAACCTATCAACTTGGAAACCGGACACGGCTTCCCGTTCATGAAATCCTGGGTACGCAACCCCAAGAGGGTGGCAACAAAGAGGTTACCTTTGAGATCAACCTCGACCCAAGGATGCCGGAAACCCAGGTAAAGACTGGAGCAGCTGGGAATACCATGTCCATCTTGGTGGATGAGTCTGACCCCTCTAAAGAACTAAAAATTGGGGAGCAATTGGGGCCGGACCTAAGGGAAACCCTGGCCGCATTCTTAAAGAATAATCTTGACGTCTTTGCTTGGAACCATTCGGATATGATCGGGATTCACCCAGAAGTCATGTGTCACCACCTCAATATTGACCCAGACAAAAACGGAGTCAGACAGAAAAGAAGACCAATTAGTGTGGAAAGGTCTACCGCTCTTCAAGATGAGTTAGACGGAGTATTGAAGGCAGGCCTAGTAAAAGAAGCCTTCTACCCTACATGGCTAGCGAACCCGGTGTTAGTAAAGAAACCTAATGGAAAGTGGAGAACATGCATAGACTTTACTGATCAGAACAAGGCTTGCCCTAAGGACAACTTTTCGCTTCCTCGAATTGACCAATTGTTGGATTCCACTGCGGGGCATGCACTGTTAAGCTTCATGGACGCCTACTCAGGCTACAACCAAATCCCCATGTTCGAGCCATATCAGGAACACACCTCCTTCATCACTGACAGGGGGCTTTATTGCTATATCGGCATGCCGTTCAGTTTGTTGAACGCTGGGGCTACTTATCAAAGGCTGGTTAACAAGATGTTTAAGGACCCGATTGGGAAAACAAGGGAAGTATATGTGGATGACATTCTAGTCAAATCAAAGGAAGCTTATGATCATGTGACACACTTATCAGAGATGTTTGACATACTAAGGGACTACAGGATGAAATTGAATCCCCAAAAGTGCGTATTCGGGGTTGAATCTAGCAAGTTCCTAGGCTTCATTGTCAATCACAGGGGAATCAAAGCTAACCCTGTGAAGATCAAGGCCTTAATTTAAATGAGGTCGCGTAGAAATGTAAAAAAGGTGCAATGCCTTACAGGCTGGGTTGCCGCCCTAAACCGGTTTATCTCGAAGTCCTTAGACAAATGTAGAGAATTCTTTGCAGCCATAAAAAAGGGGCAAAAATTTGAATGGACGACAGAATGCGAGGCTGCCTTCCTAAAGCTGAAGGAGCAACTTAGGAGCCCGCCACTGTTGGCAAAACCAACGGGGGGTGAAGCCTTAATCCTTTACCTAGGGGTTTCTGAGTTCTTAATTAGCGTCGTCCTGATCAAGGAGGAAGAGCAAGCCCAGCAACCGGTATATTACGTGAGCAAAAGGCTACTTGATGCTGAGACCCGATAATCGAACATGGAGAAGTTAGCCTACGCACTAATCTTGGCTTCCCGTAAATTAAGGCCATACTTCCAGGCTCACAAGATTGAAGTGCGAACATCCTTCCCTCTCAGGCAAGCCTTACACAAGCCGGAAGCCTCTGGTAGAATCATGAAATGGGCAGTCGAGCTAGGCCAATTTGATATAGAGTACAAGCCAAGAACCACCATCAAAGGGCAAGCACTAGCTGACTTCATCCTAGAGTTTCCACCCACTTTTGAAGTTGAAGGGATGGAATGTGTACCTGAACCTCCGTCTCTAATAGCCATACCCGAGAATTGTTCCCCTTGGTGGAACTTGTACGTCGATGGGGCTGTTAATGGAAATGGGGCCGGGGCTTGCATTGTCTTAGTCAGCCTGGAAGGCCTTAAGCTTCAAAGCTCCATTCACTTCGATTTTAAAGCCACCAACAATGACGCGGAGTATGAAGCCCTAATAGCGGGGCTGAAGCTAGCCTTGGAGATGAGGGTCGAAAATATGAATGTTTACAGCGACTCGATGTTGGTAGTCTGGCACCTTCGGGGAGGCTTCCAAGCTAAGGGTCCCCGTACTGATCTCTACATGCGGTACGCCCAAGAACTAATTGGGAAATTCAGGGAAATCAAGCTACAACAAATACCAAGGTCTGAGAATGCAGATGCAGATGCCCTGGCCAAGTTAGGCTCTCAGAGGGATGCACATATGCTTGGGGTGATCCCTCTGGAAATCCAGTATCAGCCCAACATCCCTAAAATTGAGATCTTAGAAGTTGAGGTTGAAGATTCTGACCTTTGGACAACCCCAATCCAGGAATACATAGCCAACGGAACCCTGCCTGCAGACAAGGGTAGGCCAGCAAATTGAGATACAAGGCAGCCCAGTATGTAATCTATGATGGGATTCTTTACAAAAGAGGGTTCAATCGACCCCTCCTTAGGTGTGTTGCTGGGGTGAGATGCGAATACATTATGGGCGAGGTGCATGAAGGAATTTGTGGGAATCACTCGGGGGGTGCCTCCCTCGCTCACAAAATTCTCCGTCAGGGCTACTACTGGCCTACCCTCTACAAAGATGCTCATGCCTTCGCCAAGGCCTGCGACAGCTATCAAAGATTCTCCAATACAAATAAGAACACACCGGTACCCCTAAAGACCCTGACAAGTCCCTGGCCGTTTGCTGTTTGGGTCATAGATCTGATTGGTGAATTACCCAAAGGGATAGGAGGGGTGAAATATGCAGTTGTGGCTGTAGACTACTTTACTAAATGGGCTGAGGCTGAACCCCTGGCTTCCATCACTGCAAGGAAGCTGGTAGACTTCGTTTATCGTGCAATTGTCTGTCGATACGGGGTACCCTACAAGCTCATATCAGACAATGGGAAGCAGTTGACAGAAATGAGATGATAAATTTCTGTGAACACCTTGGCATAAAGAAAGGGTTTTCCGCGGTGTGCCACCCTCAAAGTAACGGTCAAACAGAGGCCGTAAGCAAAATTATTAAGCACACCCTGAAAGCCAAGCTGGAAGGGAAAAAGGGATGTTGGCCGGAAGAACTTCCAATGGTGTTGTGGTCTTATAATACCACTCCAAGGTCTACCATTGACGAAACCCTGTTCACCCTAACATAGGGGTGTGAAGCCATGGTTCCCGTGGAAGTTGGAGCAGGGTCCTTTCGAAGGGATAACTATGACCCTGAGAATAATGAAGTCAACCACAGGCTCTACCTAAACCTGATTGAAGAAGTAAGGGATACGTCTCAGTTGAAACTTGCTGCATATCAACAGAGGACCCGTAAATATTTTGATAAGAAAGTGAGGGCTCGACCCCTCAAAACGGGAGACCTGGTTCTCAGGAAAACGATGCCTAACATGAGGGTTCCCGCTCATGGGGCCTTCGGTGCGAAATGGGAAGGCCCATACATCATCAAGACAGTGCTTTGGGAAGGTACCTATCACCTTACAAACATGGATGGAAGAGTCATACCACGGGCATGGAACGCCCAACACTTAAAGAGGTATTACCAGTAGTTTCACCCGGGTAGTATTTCTGTAGGCTTCGGCTTTGGGGTTAGGAAAATAAAGGCGGTTTATTAGTTGTAATCGATGTGGTTTTAGGAAAGTTATCAGGCTACTATCTGCTTTACTTGCTAGGATGCTCGGGGGGGGGGGTCCTTACACCCCCCAAAATTATGCTATGTCGATTTTTTACCATGCGATTCAATAAAATTTCGCAGTTTTCCATTACAAAAATCTTATATATGCTTGCTTGCTTACCCTGATTGTTAATTGAATGCTTCATGTATGTTTTAAAAAGTATTTAGGGTTTTAATTGCATCTAGTTCTCCACCTCAATTGTAATTATGCTAAAGAACTCGGGGGGTAGTACGCATATCATTAACATTACTTGGCTTAAAATTCAAAAATAAAAAAAGAATCGGAAATCGAAACTTGGGAAACACAACTCAACAACTTGGCTGCACTAATTGGAAGGCTAAAGCTTATCAAAGCTTTCAAGGTTTCAAGCTTTCCGAGCTTGCAAGGTTTTGGGCTTACAGCAGCCCTTCAAAGTTTAAAGCTTATCAAAGCTTTCAAGGTTTCAAGCTTTCCGAGCTTGCAAGATTTTGGGCTTACAGTAGCCCTTCAAGGTTTAAAGCTTATCAAAGCTTTCAAGGGTTTCAAGCTTGCAAGTTTTTGGGCTTACAGTAGCCCTTCAAGGTTTAAAGCCTATCAAGGCTTTCAAGGCTAAAGCTTATCAAAGCTTTCAAGGTTTCAAGCTTTTCAAGCTTGCAAGGTTTTGGGCTTACAGGAGCCCTTCAAGGTTTAAAGCCTATCAAGGCTTTCAAGGCTGAAGCTTATCAAAGCTTTCAAGGTTTCAAGCTTTTCAAGCTTGCCAGGTTTTGGGCTTACAGTAGCCCTTCAAGGTTTAAAGCTTATCAAAGCTTTCAAGGTTTCAAGCTTTCCAAGCTTGCAAGGTTTTGGGCTTACAGTAGCCCTTCAAGGTTTAAAGCTTATCAAAGCTTTCAAGGTTTCAAGCTTTTCAAGCTTGCAAGGTTTTGGGCTTATAGTAGCCTTTCAAGGTTTAAAGCTTATCAAAGCTTTCAAGGTTTCAAGCTTTTCAAGCTTGAAAGGTTTCGGGCTTACGGTAGCCCTTCAAGGTTTAAAGACTATCAAAGCTTCAAGGTTTCAGGCTTTTCAAGCTTGCAAGACTGCTTTTATTGGAAGTAGGGCTTATCAAAGCCCTTCGAGGTGGAAAGCCTATCAAGGCTCTCGAGTTTAAAGCCTGTCAGGGCTCTCAAGGCTCACATTCACGACATCACATCAAGGCTTACTTTGTGGAGTTATCTCAAGGCCTACTTCGCAGAGTTACTTCGAGGCTTACTTTGGGGATTGCTTTAAGGCTTACAATCGAAGAACTACTTCAAAGCTTGCTGTGTGGAATCATCTGGAGGCTTACGCTTGGGGATTACTTCAAGGGTTACGCCCTAGGGTATCCTTTGAAGCCCACACTTGGGGCTCACGTGTGGAGCCCCGATGCCTAGCTTGCACATAAGATCAAATTTGCTTGTGCTTGGATGGATTATTGCAAGGAAAGATTTAGTACTTTTACACTATCGGGGAGTTAACATAATTACATCTATATACATTCTCAAGGAAGGAAACAACCCCGAAGAATAAGGTCCCAAGGGTCGCAACCCCCAGAAATTGGACAATACAAGGGTTACCCCCTGTATTCATTCTTTCTACCTGCATGGAAGGGTTAGGCGGCGAACACAGTAATATCAAAGGGAACATAGGAAAAATCATACAAGGCAAATAAAGAAGAAGTAGAGCAGTTATATAAATATATATACTGCAAAGGAAATTCCTCCCCACACCAACAGGGGGAGGCCCTTGCAGTATCGAAAATATCTTTCGGGGCATTCTGAGGCGCCCGCACCCTCATCCAAAAAAATATTCAATTCGTGACGCAAGCGCCATGCACAAATTCATAATTAAACTAAAAGTTTGATTGAGGAACTGGGAGGGGAAGATCAAGAAGCAGCTAGAGAGGAGGAGGCCTTGGGGACTTCATCAGTTGCCGGGGCGTCCGAGGAGATTGCGTTTTGGGAGGGAGCCACAGCTAGGGCCTCCACCTTGGCCACCACATCAGATTCCGGAAGGGGTGCCTCCTCAACCTTCTGTCGGTTCGCAGCCGTAGCCTCTCCCTCAGAGGTACCCCCAAGAACTTCCTTGGCGCCGATTTCGCTCTTCCCGAGGCTGGTGGCGTCCTCGGCTTTTGCTTCTTCCAAGGCGAGGGCAGCATCGGCTCCCAATTTGACCTAGTCATTGTCGAGAAAGAAGCGGTAGGCCGATTTCACGCAATCCTTCACCCCGGCGGCAACCTCCGCCTCAAAGATAGCGGCCTCCCACTTCTTCCTCTTCTCCCGGGAGGAAGCCTCTGCGCCCTGCAGGGCCTTCACCTGGTCCTCCAACTTCTTCACCAGCTTGCCAAGGCCATCCGTCTCCTCCTCCTGGGTCACGGCATTCTCCTTTCTCCTCTCCTCAACAACTCTCGCCTCCGCCTCCTTAAACTCCTGGTTAGCCTTTCGCAAGGCATCCCGCTCCTTGTTGATGGTGGCGAGGTTCCCCTTAGCCTGCTTCAACTCTGTCCTAACCCCCTCATTGATCTGGGCAGAGTCAGCCACCTGCTCGCTGATTTTAAGGTCTAGGAAGAGGCTCTTCGCATTGGCCAACACTTTATCATGTGCGGCCTTAAAAAAAGATAGCCTATCCCATTCTTTAATGAAAGAGTTGACCAGATGCTGAAAGAGTTGGGATTTCTGAGAAGAAGCAAGAGAAGGGGTACCCCGGGCCGAAGCCAACTTTGCCCGCTTAGTAGAGCGGGAATCAGTAGGGGTCCCGGCGTCTGAGCCCGGGGCCTCCCTCTTGCGGCCACCCGAGGAGGTCCTCTTTTGTTACAGAGAAGCGGAAGGACGTTGAGAGATAGGAGGAGTGGAAACGGGAGCCTTGGAGCCGGAGGCCTCCCCAAACAAATATTCATATTTTGTAGACCTCTTCACAAACGAGGGAATCTTGGAAGCCATCCCTACAGAAAAAGAAGATAAGGGAAAATAGTCAGAAAAAATGTACAGATAAAAACAAGGATATAAAGGAGCACAAGTACGAGCATGGCAGACAGTATGCAAGTATAAACCATGTAACGCAAAAGGCAAGTAGTTCTCAGTATCGTAACGAAAATAAAACCTAGGCTTCCCACTGTCTCAACATCCGCACCCCCCTCGTCAACGGGGGATGCGTCGACCACCGTGGTGGAAAAGCCGAGCCTCTTCAGATTTTCTGGAGTGAGAAGGCTAGACCCATCTCCTAGCTTGGTGGAAAGCCCCAGCACATGCTTGGCCCTTTCGAGGGACTCCCCCGCCAAAGGAGTCTGCACCGGGATGTCTACAACGAACAGAAAACATAAGGAAAACTAAACGGGAGCCCGAAGGATGGACCAACGATGGACAAAGGAGAAAACTGCCTTACTAGGAGAAAGGTTGAAGTCCTTCCTGTAGATGGGGCAGTCATAGCAGTAGAGGAAAAGCTTCTGCCAGTCAGACATGGATTGGCGGTTACCCTTGATGCCCTTCTTGTGGTGGGTGTTCCAGGCTGTCAGGTAAAAGAACCCTGGGGTCCTTCCTGTGAGCTTCAACTGGAAGAACCAGCCTAGCTCAACAGCCGACATCCTAACCCCATGGTGGATGTCATAAAGAATGTAAAGACATACCGCCATGCGGTAAGAGTTCGGGGTAAGCTGCATCGGGGCAACCTCGTAGAAGTCTAGGACTTCCAGGATGAAGGGGTGAAGAGGTAGAGACAACCCCAGCCTGAAAAACTGGGAAGAAAGCACGGCGTTGGGGTAATTAGTCTCCGGCTTGAGACTATCAAAGCGGTGACACCTCTCGCCCAGCTGAGAGATCACCAAAGTGCAACCAGGGTTGCAGGACTCCAGGAGGGACTGCAACCTGGCAGGAGTCATGATGGAGTCCATGTACTCGCAAGCCAAGACCACAGCCGGAGGCTCAACAACATCAACGGAAGCCTCAGTCTCCCGCTCAAGCTCTTCCTGAACCCCCTCAGAAGCGGCAGCAATGTCCATTTGGGGTCCCGAGGTTTCCTCCGCCTTACTGGACTCGGAAGTGGTCCAGTTAAGTTCCTTCACGGTAAAACTGCGTCTGGAGCGAGTCCTAGAGCTAACCCCCAGGCCTGGTTGTGTAGGATAAGGGTTCAAGCTGGGAGAGGATCCCGTGTCAACAACGAGGATTGGGGCCTTGCTGGTGGCAGACTGGGATGAATGAGGAGACATGGATCCGCTATACAACCTTCCGGATAAAAACGGTTTTTCACGTAGCTTTTGAGCACTTTATTAAACCGTTCGAAAGGAAACATCCATCAATAGAAAACAAGCCCACATTGTCGCAATTCTCTGACCAAATGAACGGTGAGATGTATCATTACATCAAAAAATGACGGAGGAAAAATCTTTTCTAGCTCGCACAATGTTAATACCATATCAGCTTGCAATTTTTCCAGTTTTGATACGTCTACAACCCTTTTACACAAAGAGTTAGAAAAGAAACACAGCCTGATAATGCTAACCCTAACATTTTTGGGGAGTACAGACCGGATTGCGATCGGAAGCAACTGGTGAATTAGTATGTGGCAGTCATGGGACTTGAGTCCAAACAACTTCGCATCAGCCATTGATACACAGTTTTTAATATTCGATGCGTGTCCATATGACAGTTTCATTGATAATAGTGATCCCAACACTTTTCGTATTTCGGCCTTTGTAAGAGTGAAAACAGAAGTAGGTAAGTAAGTTCTCTTTACACCTACTTGCGGAGCTAAATCAAGTCTAATCCCCATTTCCATCATGTCATTACGAGATGCTTCACTGTCTTTGGAATTGTGCTTTATATTAAGTAGTGTCCCAATCAAATTGTCGCACACATTTTTCTCAATGTGCATAACATCGATACAGTCACGTACATGTTGAAATCTCTAGTATTCTAAGTCAAAAAAATTGACTTTTTCTTCCATGGACAGTCTACCTTCTTTGCCTTCTTTACTTCTTTTCCAAAAGTAAATTTAATTTGCTCTTGTTGCTCTAAAACCTGTCCTCCAGAAAGGGGTTGACGTGGTTGTCCAAATTCTTGTTCGCCATTAAAAGCCGATTTCTTCCTTCTATAAGGATGATGCCTAGGCAAATAGCGACGGTGACCTTGATAACACATCTTCCTTCTATGGGATAAATATTTCGCAACAGTGTCGACACCACATACAGGACATGACATATACCCCTGATTCACGCAACCTGATAAATTTCCGTATGGCGGGAAGTCATTTATCGTCCATAACAACATTGCTCTAAAAGTGAAAGAAGAATTGGTACTAGCATCGTATACATTTGGCTCGCCTTCTTCCCATAGTTTCAGCAAATCATCAATCAACGGTTGTAGAAAGACATCAATGTTATTACCAGGCTCATGTGGACCAGAGACTAGTACGGTTAACATCACAAACTTCCTCTTCATGCATAACCATGGAGGAAGATTATAAGTTATCAAAACTACTCGCCAACAACTATATCTATCAGTTAGACCGTTATTAAGTGGGTTGATACCATCTGCCGCCAAAGCTAAGCGGAGGTTCCATGGCTTCCATCGAGATAAACTACACTTGGGACACTCAGAAGCACTCTCGTTTACACGCCTGTACAGAACACACTCATTCGGACATGCGTGGAATTTGATATATTCAAGGCCTAAATTAGATAAGGTTTTCTTTGCTTCGTACGCATTAAGAGGCAAGACATGATCCTCAGGAAGTAAGGAACCCACAGAAGATAATAGGTCTGTAAATGCATTATCGCTACTACCAAATCGCGCCCTCCAGTTGTGCAATTTTAACATTGAATCTAGTTTACTCACTACGCCATATATGGCCTACTGCAATGGTATGAACACGAATGTTGCAAAATTATGTTGCAGTTGATGCACCAATACACACCTAACGCAACAATAGCCATTCATGTCCATTTGATGTTGCAATAGCCAAATATATGTGTTGCGCAGAGTATTAGTAAAATAATTTTTTGTAATATAATAATAAAATTTACATAAAACAAAGTTAAGATAATTTTAATGATTAATTAATAATATATATATATATATAATAAAAATAATAAAAATTAATTAATTATGAATAAGATAATAATACCGTAATTGAATATAATTTTATAATATGATCTTTAAATCTGCCTTAAAAATAACATGACCTTAAAATCTGTTGATTTTGATAAAACGAATGAGCATGTTTAAAAATATATAAAGTGTATATTAAGTTATTATTTTATGTATAGAAATAATATAATTTTTATTAAATTTATACATAATAATTTAATAAAATATTTCACAAGTAGGAAAACTATCGAAGCGTGCTTTTGATCCAAGACAGAGACGGGCAACAATGGGCCTGTTTGGATGGTGGAAGCAGTCTGCTTCCAGGCTTCTGTTTTTCTTGATCCGTTTGTACGTGTAAATAAGTAGAAGCACCTTTAAGAAGCTGAGAATGCTAGATTCTCTCTCAGAGCTTCTGCTTCTTTTCCAAATAATTTATTCACTTATTTACTTCTCACTTCTACTTCATTTCTTTACTTTAAGCAAGAAGTAACTTCTTTTAATCTAAGTCCAAACGGCCCCAATACCTAGACAAAAGGTGAGCGGAAAATATAAGCGGGCTCCAAATATCACACTTTAACAAAATAGCTCTCGCTCTGCAAATACATTCAAACTTCAAAATGTTCAAACTTCAAAGTGACCCTCACAGATGCTCTCCTTCCCTGGCATACATAGATCGATTTCATGTTCCAGCTTCGATTTCAGGTGATATTAGCCACACTTACATAGATCAATTGGGTTTTGACTTCACCAAACAATTAAAGCTTCAATCTGACTTCACTTTAAAATTAGGGTTCTTGAGTTTGATTTGGGATTTGTTCATTCAGCTGGTTTATTCACTTAATTTGTTCTATTTCACTATTTAATTTGTTTTTTTTCTTTGTTTCAGGTCCTATTTAAGCTTTGTTTTTGTGAGATTTGGCTGAGTTGGGGCTTGTTTGATTTAAGGTACTTCCCCTTGGTTTGTATGTATGTAGTTGTATATATAATTTTGTTTTATGTATATGTATGATATGAATATTCTCAATCACAATAGTAGCCTCCGGTTAGTAACTCATCTGCTCCAACTATAACAAGACTATTGCTTTCAGTTCCAATTCCACATAAGGCGGTTTAGGTGTGAGTGTGTTTTCTTTCTGCTATATCTTGTTGCTTTTATTTTATTTTTATGGTTTTAGAATTTTAGGCCTTAGTTTGTTTTTGTCATGTTCTCTTATACCTTAATTTTATAAAGAAAAGTTTTCTATATTGCAATATATTTTATATTTATTTATTCTTATGATTCTGATTGCATCACTTTAGTTCATTTTGTCGGTTGTATCATATTTTTCATTTTGCCTTGAACATATTTCATATATGATTGGAGCTTTGAATTTTTCTCTTTTTCTCATTGTGACTATTATACTCTGGCTTGGGATTTACTCTGTAATATTTAATTCTATACTAGTAATGCTGTGAAGTTAGCCATCTCATGGTTTTCTTGGTTTGAGCTTTTCTTTGAGTAGCAAGCAGACTAGCTGGAGTTGGTAAATTCATTATGATCAATTCCCTGTATATATAATTTGCTTTGGTTGCAACGGCCAAACTTTGTTGCGAGACCCTGCACGACATAACAAAGGAACTGCCTTCACTGAGAAATGGTTATTAATTAACATTTATGTTGTTTTTTATCTACGAAGTCAAATTTTTACTAATTGTATTAACACTATTACAATTTTATTTTTTGGTTTTAGGTGAACAATGTGGAATGTGTATCACATTAGCTTCTGTTTTTAAATTCGATTATCTAAATTTTTGGTTTTGATTGTTGCACTTCTTGAGGTTGTCAGGTCCAGCCTACTAGTAAAACAATAGTAAACCACATGTTTTTTCAGTGGATTCAAAGCTATCGTGATCTTCCTCTTATGATAAATCAGGTGCAATTTAGTATCTTTTTATCTCTCTGCTTACTATCCTTCTCATTCTAACATTTACTATGTTTGGTGGATTAGTTTCACAAGATGGGAGATGTGTACTAAACCATTTGTCAGGACTATTGAATTTCTATGGCAGGAGGGACATACTGCTCATGCCACTCCAAAGGAGGCAGAAAAAGAGGTCTGTAGATATTACTATTGACAAACCATATTTTTTCCTACCTACAGTGGTCTTACTCTTGCGCAAAAAGACATGTAAAACTAACAAAGGTGGAAGCATTCTTGTTTCTAATCTCAGGCTATGCTACTTGGTTATTACATACAGTGTAGTGCATGTGTAATTCTAATACTTTTTGATTGAAATTATGGATCTAGATGAATTGAGATTTAACTTGGTGTTATTTGGGACATACAAGTAACAAGGTATTATCATTAGTTAGTAAGAATAAATATTGCCCATGTTTCAGCCATTATACCCATATTAAGCATGGACAAAGTTTTTACCCTGTTTTTAATTTCAGTGTTTCAACCATTATACCAATATTAATTATGGACAAAGTTTTTATCCTGTTTAATTAATTTGATTATCTGCTGCAACTTTATTATGTTATATGTTCGCTGCCAAACTAAGTCCACGTAATTTGAGTAGTTCAAAATAATCATGGCTTATTTATTGGAGCTCAGCTCAGTAGTTGCATTGTTTTGTTGCAGGAGGAGCTTAAGCCGTTAATGGACCAACTTAACGGAGTCAAAGAGTTGACTGTTCCAGAATTTGGAACTCTTTAAGTTTGGGAAGTGCGAGAAAATGCAATAATATGTTTATATATATAATAGTTTAGTGTGCTACTGGTGACTTGTGATGTTCAGTTGGATTTGTTTAATACTTGATTTGGTTGGATATGTTAGGTAGTTTGGTTGGATTTGTTATAAACTTCAGTTTGTATGAAGAATAGTTTAATGTTGCAGTTCATAGAGTAAAATGTTGTAATTTTGTTATTTAATGTTGTAGTAGCACATATATATGATTTAGTTTATAACAAAAAACATTGCAAACAACTAACAAAATAGGTGTCCAAACATAGTACTGACATGTGAGACTCATATGGCCCACAAAATGGGACCCACACGTGGGTCCCATTTTTTTGAAATTAGAAGACCTAACATAACATAAAATTTTAATTGCAACAGGGTAGTTCGATGTTGCAGTAGCATGTCTATTGTAACAAAAAACCCCATGTTGCAGTAGGTTACCATAATGTTGCAGTAGAGGCCTAGGGCAACATCGAAAAAAGCAACTTAAATTTTATGTTGCAATAGCCTTTTTTCGGGCTATTGCAACATATTTTGGGGTTATGGCATCATTTTTTTGATGTTGTTGTAGGCTATATATGGCGTAGTGACTGCAATCACTACCTGATAAGTGCATATTTTTGTATATTTTAAATGCCTAATTATTGCTTGTTCTCACTTATTTATTTGTTTATTTGTCTTTTTTTAGGAAAATTGCAAAAGCTTGAAGAAATAAAAGAATAAAGCAAAAAGGAGAAAAAGATGGGAAGAAAAGGTTCATAGGGGAATATTCTCAAGGAAGCATCTAGATGGGACACCTACACCCCCCTCTACCCTAATTTCCCCCTATAAATACACATCTCCCCATCATGTTTTAACCTACCTAGGATTTCCTATTTTTAGTAGCCTCTCTTTTATGTAGTAGATCTAGTAGTAGCACTCTAAATTTGTAAACACTTTTATTATATCAATACAAGTATTCATTTTTGTTCTTAAATCTTGCTCTTTACTTTTACTTCTAGGCTATGAAATCTTTCTCTAACCACATGAGACTCAAAATTACTTGTGGATTGAAAGGAGCCTAATTATATGTTTTAAGCTTGCATTTTTTAGTATTTAGATTGAGCCCCTTTTAATTCTCAATATTATTAGTGGGTTCAATGGTTTAGTATTCTAGATTTTGATTTTAGCTTGTAGTTTGATGGGGTTTTGTTAGATACATGGTAGATAAGCTAGTTTTGAAGTTTTGTTTGATTTCGGTTTTGTTAGATAAGCTAGTTTTGAAGTTTTGTTTGATTTGGAGTTAGTTTGGTAGGATTTGGTATTGTTTTTGTTCTTGGTTTTGGTATTTTTGGGGTCTTTTTAGTGTGAATTTTAGTTTATGATTTTGAGTTGAGGTTAGTGGGTTTATGTTGGAAATATTATGTTTAGGCTAGATTTAAAATTTGGTGTAGTTTGGAGTTCATTTGGTTTGATTTGAGTCTTGTTTTGGTCAAAAATGAGTAGTTTAAGGGTTTTTTAGTGTAGAATTTATTGTTGAATTTGGTTTAGAGGTTAGTGGGCTTTTATTTGTTATATTTGGAATAGCTAGATTTTCCGGCAAAATCAATTTTCCGGCGAGATTTAAGCTATTCCGGGCACTTCCATATTTTCCGGCGAAAAACTCTGGTCGCGACCACTGGTTGTTTTGTATTTACTTTCGTTTTCACATATCCTGTTCGTTATGTTTCTGTTGATTACCACGTGATTACTTGTGTTCACGCGCAAGCCAGTTTTTTTTTTTTTTTTTTATTAATTTCTTTAACTTGATTTTGGATTTTCTTTTATTCATTTCGTTTCTTTTCAGATTGCAATTTTTTTTTATTAATCAATTGACTAATCCCTCCATCAAAAATTATTTGGTCTAATTTGATTAAGTTAGAAATTAAGTTTTCGCGAAAATTATTCTAGTCCTTGTGGTTCGAATCTAAAAGTATTAAAATGAGATCGTGCACTTGCGATTAATATCTTATTTTGAGCACATCAAGTTTTTGGCGCCGCTGCCGGGGACTAAAATTAATTTTCGCGCCTTAATTTTTAATTTTTCGGATTAGTTTTTTTTATATTCTCTAACTTCTTTTTAGTTGAATTTTAGGAAATTGGAGGATTATTAGCTAGCTTGGGATAAGTGGAGTATATTCTTGGAATATTGGAAGCTTGCTTGGGTAACTTGTATCTCTCCTATTTCATTTTTTCTCTTAATTTAGAAAACCACAAAAAAATTGAAAATTAAAAAAAATCACAAACAAATTGAAAATTAAAAATCCAAAAATATTAGATAGAAATACATATGTGTTGCATCATGCATTTAATCACTTAGGGCACATCATTTAGATTTTAATTTTTGTTTTTAAATTTTCGTACCTATATTTGTGGTGATCGCTGGAGGACCCAAAGGTGCGTTAATTTCTTTCTTTCTTTAGTGTAAATCACGTAGTGTAGAAGCATCCATATTTGTTTACCGCTTTTTATTATCTCGTTGTGTGGTGCATCATTTTAAATAAATCTTAAGGGCAAAACCCATTCATAAGATAAGGGGAGGGATTTCATCACTCTTTCCTTGGCCCACAACAACTAATTTCTTCATTTGCATTTACCTAGCCTGTAATAAAAATGAATTAGACGTTAGCCCCTAGGATTTCGCGCTCAATTAGGAAGGTACCTAAAAGACGAAGTAATCTTTAATTATTCCGACTCTTCGGTGTCTAAGGCTAGCGAAAGCTTACCTGGCCGATTAAGGTTTGGTGTCTAAGCGCGGAGATTGGCCTCTTGGCAATGCCTGCTCCAAACTGGCCAAACCGGTCCGAATAATAATTGATTTATCGAGTTTTTGGTGGTCCTTACGGTTAGGAGCAAGGTCTAGTCGTTTTATTAGGCAACCATAGAACTAGGTTTTTCTTTCACTTTTACACCCTTTCTTTTGTGTGTTTTAACTTTTAGCACTTATTTGCTACGTGTTTACTATCTTGTTTATGCGAACTACTTGGGTTAGGAACGAAACGTCTAGATTAGTTAGACCGATCATCGAAATTCCTTCGTCATCCTCTTCGGACTCCGAACCCATAGAAGCTAGCGAACCGATAGTTAACATGGCTGTGTCTCTTAAAGACCGTTGTTACCCATCCCGTTCAATTCAACCTTCGTGTATCACCCTTCCTCCCGTTAATGGGAATAATTTCGAGATTAAGGCACATCACATTAGTATGTTGCCTAAGTTTTTAGGGAGTGAAGGTGAGGATCCCTACCTTTTTATCCAAGAATTTGAGGAGGTTTGCGGTTTGCAAAAACTCCAACAATTGAGTGAAGACTCCATTAGGCTTAGACTAATCAACTTTGCTTTAAAAGAAAATGCTAAAAAATGGTTGTATAGTCTTCCCGTTAATTCTATTTCCACTTGGGAGGGGTTTGTGGTAATGTTTCTTAAAAAGTATTTTCCAAACCATAAGACTACTCGAATTACAAATGAAATAAATCAATTTCGACAAAAGAAAAATGAGTCTTTTTGGAAATTCTTTGATCGTTTCAAAAATCTTCTATCACAATGCCCCCACCATGGAATTGAAAAATGGAGACTTTGCAAAATTGTCTACGAGGCCTTAGATAGTCAAACAACCGCTTTGTTAGAATTTATGTGCCAAGGCAAATTCATGGATAAAGATGAGGACTAAGGGTGGGAATTTTTCGAGGACTTAGCCGAGAAAACAATGTTGTGGGAGTCTACTAGGGAGCCCAAAAAGTCGATCGAGTCATCTAGCTCTAGGAGTTTGCACTCTGAAAGGCCTTATTCAAAGGTATATGTCTAATCCTATTTTGTACAACCAGTGATAACTCAACTAGTGTCTGATAACCACTCAACTTGAAATCGACTCTGATAAGTTATGTCAGTAGATAGTAGATAGTTTAGTTGGAATCAGTTCAAGAAAGTCTAGTAGATACAAGAATCAGAATGTCAGAAGAATTCCAAGATATCAGCTACAAGCCACTGGAAGAAGTTCATTCCATATGATCAAGCCTCAGTGTCAAATAAACTGTGTAGCAGTTCAAGGAGTTCGGAAGGTATGAAGATTCAAGTATTTATTTCATCATAGATTCCATATGTGTACTTAAATGAAGAAGAACTAGAAGACAAAGATTCGAAGACCCAACCACAGCTCAAATGTTTAATTGATGGAGAATATTCAATTTAGTTAGGCAAAGATGAACCAGACAGTACATTTGTGTGCCAGCTATTTATATTGAATATTTAACATCAAAGGAAGGTGGTCGTTCAAGCCGTGTGATGTTCAAGACGAAGGCTCAAGACATTTGCTTTCTGGAATATAGAGTTTTTAATTAATTCTTTGTTAAATAATTAATCTCTATTAATTTATTTAGTTGTTAAATTAATTCAATTAGAATTAATTTGATAATTAAGTTTATTAATAAGTTAATTGATTTAGAATTAATTTACAAAAAGAAAGCAAAAGAAAGAAGGCCAAAAGGAAGGACAAGGAGACCGCCGCTCAGACCTGTCTAGCTATGGGAAAAAGAATTATCACCAACGCAATGGAGTGTTATATATTCTTAATGCTGGAAACCCGGTTGGAATTGATT
Organism: Daucus carota subsp. sativus; assembly: GCF_001625215.2. Classification (NCBI taxonomy): domain Eukaryota; kingdom Viridiplantae; phylum Streptophyta; class Magnoliopsida; order Apiales; family Apiaceae; genus Daucus; species Daucus carota. The sequence continues at coordinate 305,279 of NC_030384.2, read as the reverse complement.
TATATTTTTCAAAGCAAAAGGGATCCGGTTCCAGACCCACAGGAGACCGAATCTTAGACTTGTCTGACTATGAGGAAAAAGAATTATCACCAACGCTATGGAAAGTGATATAATCTTAAAGCTGGAACCCCGGATGGAATTAAAATATTATTTGCAAGGCAAAAGGAGTCCGGTTCCTGGCCCTCTAGAGACCGCAGCTTGGACCGTAAAGATTTATTTATATTAATAAATATTTTAATTAATTAGAAAATTATATTTATAAATGTCTAATAATATTAGATATTTATTTATATAATTTCTGGATTAAATTAAATATTTATTAATTAAAGATTATAAGCTGTGCGGGATTAAAAGCAGTTCTAAGGGCTGGCTGAAGGACAAAAGTTTATAAACTAGCGTACTGCCGAATGTTGAATGAAGCGCAAGACAATTCAAATGTTTGTAAGACAATCAGATTGTCTTACCTTGTGACTTGATTGTCTTGCCCCCTTTGATATTTGTCTTGCCCATGGAGAATTGTCTTACCCTTCTTTATAATTGTCTTTCTGGCTTGTTTTAGGCTTGTTAGGCAATCCAGGATTGTCTTCCCTTGCCTTGTAATTGTCTTGCCCTTCTTGTTTTGTCTTTGCAAGCTTATTTGTCTTGTCTTTTATTTGTCTTACAAGTACAAATGATTGCCCATATATATGGCACTCCATTCTTCATTTCAAATGTTCATTCTCTTTGATTTCAAAGCATTGTTAAGCTTTCAAGTTGTTCGTAACTTGCTTGTTGTATCCACAGTTTTCTGTCCTTTGATCACTCGGTTGTTTTAACCACTAATCTAGAATACATCCTGTCGAATTTATTCTACAAACATTAGTGGACATTAAAACTGAACCATATTAATTTAATAACGACTTTCAAGTTTAAATAACTTTTTACTTGAACCTTGTTTATTTAATTAATTAAAATCTGATTATCCTGTTTTATCCAAATCAGATTTATTCCGCGCGAATTTTTGTGACGATTGTATTCAACCCCCCTTCTACAATCGTATCGGGACCTAACAATTGGCATCAGAGCGGTTGATATAATCTACCTTATCAGATCCTACACTCACTCTGAAAATTTCTAAAAATTCCAAATAATTTTTTATTCGAAATAATTTTATTCCAAAAATTATTTCTGACCGAAAATTATTTTTCCTTCAAAAATCCAATCTTTTCCCAAATAATTTTTTATTCGAAATAATTTTATTTCTAAAATTATTTTTGATCGAAAATTATTTTTATTTCAAATCTTTTTATAAATAATTTTTAATTCGAAATAATTTTATTCCAAAAATTATTTCTGATCGAAAATTATTTTTCTTTCAAATCTTTTTCCAAATAATTTTTAATTCGAAATAATTTTATTCCAAAAATTATTTCTGATCGAAAATTATTTTTATTTCAAATCTTTTTCCAAATAATTTTTAATTCGAAATAATTTTATTCCAAAAATTATTTCTGATCGAAAATTATTTTTCTTTCAAATCTTTTTTCAAATAATTTTTAATTCGAGATAATTTTATTCAAAAAATTATTTTTGATTGAAAATTATTTTTTCTGTCAAAATTCAAATCTTTTCCCAAACACTCAAACACCCAATCTTCTACCATGTCTACCGCAAAAATTAGCAGCATTAAAATTGCACCTTTTGACAGGGCTAATTTTGGTCTTTGGACGAGACACATGCTTTTGTTCCTCCGGGCGGCGAATAAAAAATACATAAATATTTTGACGAAGGGTCTTTCGCCCCCAATGAATATTATCTTGGAACATACTGAAGATGGAGTTACTATTCCTCACAGAACCTATCTGAAAACACCTGCTGAGTTCTCGGATGAGGATAATGAGCTGATAAATCTAGATGTAACTCTACAGCTCATTCTGATCGAATCATTGGATCCAGTAATGTACAATAATGTTGTCAATTGTACAAGTGCTAAGCAGATATGGGACACTCTGCAAATTATCAATGAAGGATATGAGGAAGTACGGGAAAACAAGAAGGAAATTCTTGTGGCTCAATATGAGCAATTTGGTTCTAATCCCGGAGAAGGAATTTCTGAAGTATTCATCAGATTCAACAATTTGATAAACAATCTGAATCTGAACGGGAAATACTACGACAACAAAGAGGTGAACCTAAAGTTTTTGCTGACGCTCCCTGAGCATCTAGAACATCGGATAACCGCCATCAGAGAAAGCAGAGATTTGACAGAGATCTCATTGGAACAGCTGTATGGGGTTCTGAAAACCTATGAATTGGAACAGGCTCAAACTAAACAGAGATACGGATGGGGAAAGACACTGAACACGTCTACGTCTGTCAGCAATTCTACTGCCCTCATAATACAATCACCTCTTGTGAAAGAAAGGAAGGTTGTTGTACCTTCAAGAAGCTCCCAGGAGTATGTTGTGCCGGAAATGGGACATACTTCAGTAAGTACGGGAGATGATGAATTTTACTCGATGGAAGAGTTAGATCAGCTGGAGGACGAATCTCTTGCTATGTTTGCCAGGAAGTTTGGTAACATGAGATTTAGGAAGAATCCCTCCTACAAGTTTAAATCTTCTGGTAGTAAATTTCAGAAAGGGGGATCTTCGTCCACAACATCAAAAGGGGCTTACAAGACTGGGATGGTTGATCGAAGCAAGTTTAAATGTTTCAACTGTGATGAGCCTGGTCACTTTGCATCGGAGTGCAAGAAGCCCAATCAGCTGGCAAAGAAGAAAGAATCTTATGACGAGCTAAAGCAGAAGTATGAGGCTCTGCTAAAGAAGCATCAAGGCCAAAGCAGCCAAGGGAAGTCCTATGTGGCAAAAGGAAAAAGCTGGGATGACACAGATAGTGATGAGGAGGAAGAGCGGGGGAATGTTGCTCTAATGGCTTTCATGAAACCTTCTACACCTCCACATCGCACTGGCGGATTTCCGGTAGATCCTACTTGCCCTAAACTTTTTATGCAATTAGGACTTGAACGTGATGACGCTCTTAATAAGCTGAAAGCTTTAACTCTAGAACACAAAGCTGTAAAGCTGGAGGTTCATGAGTTGAAGTTAAAAGAAAAACTAGTGCTCACCCCTAAAATTGAACAACTAACTAGTCAGTTATTGACTCAGACTAATAAAGTCGAAGTGTTAGAATTTAGGGAGAAAAAGTTGAATGAGCAGTTAGCTGAAGAGAAGGTTAGGTGCCTTGCTTATAAGCAGTCGACTAATATTGTTAAGAACCTAGTGGACCAACAAGTGATTAAAAGGAAAGTTGGTATAGGTTTCGATTACAACAAGTCGGTAGGTAAGGCTAGTAATATAACTCCTTTTGTTAAGAGTGCTGAAGACAGGGGTATCCCACATGTTTTAAAGGATGCCCCCAAACCTTTATTCAAAACCCCTGTCGCAGAACCATTACTTGATATGCCCGTGATTATTCAATATGAAATGAATTTAGAGGATATTGAGAATGAGAGGGAGATTTTGGCATCTGTAGAGCCAATGCAAGTTGAGGGCACATTCAGTTCGCCCAAAGCTGGCATAGGTGCCAATGGCTTAAAGAATAATTTCAACAAGCCTAATAAGTTTGTTAAATGCAGGAATGATAACAATACATGCTCTTCTACTAATAACATTAGAACTTCTGAAAATGTTAATGTAGAAACTATTAAACCCCCTGTTGTTCTGAATAACATGCCTACTGTTCCTTTAGTTGATATGTGCCATAAACCTTGTGGTGTTGATAATTGCATGTTGTGTGCGTTTAATGTAATGTCTGCTTATTTTAAAAGTATGCATGCTAACAAAGAAAACACAACACCTAGAAAGCACATGAATAGTAAGTTTGCAAAAACCAAGACTGCCGGTCCTTCTCCTATCAAGAAGGATACTTATGTTCCCAAGCCTAAACCTAAAGTGTTCAAGGCTGTTTGTAGGAAAGTAAGTACAGTCAAGGTGGATGCTGATGTTATTCGAACAGGATCTATTGTCAAAGCTGACAAAGGTCAATTCTTTAAGTATGCCGGGCCCAACCAAGTTTGGGTTCCGAAGAAGGTTTAATTCGTTTGATATGTGCAGGGAGCCAAACAAGGTTGAAAAGGTTGTATGGATTCTCGATAGTGGATCTTCTAGACATATGACCGGTGATAGAGCCCTGCTATCAAATGTGATTGAGAGAGCTGCCCCGATTGTCACCTTTGGAGATAACAGCAAAGGTCGTACTACGGGATATGGCAATATATTTGATGGAAATGTTATCATTGAAAAAGTTTCTTTGGTTGAAGGACTCAAGCACAATCTTCTGTGACAAGCTGATCTCAATTCAGGTGCCAATGATGAAGATAATTGTTTCTATTCAAAGGCTTCACCTAAAGATAGTTGGCTATGGCATTAGAAGCTGTCTCACCTTAATTTTAAAATTGTAAAATCTTTGGTCAAGAGGGACTTGGTGAGAGGACTGCCTCCTTTGGAATTCACTCAACAAGGACTTTGTGAGGCATGTCAGAATGGGAAGGCTAAGTTAGCATCATACAAAGGCACAGACACCAGTAACATTACTGAACCACTGCAACTATTACAAATGGATTTATTTGGTCCAGTCAATGTGATGTCTTTATCAAGAAAGAGATATGCCTTGGTGATTGCTGATGACTTCTCTAAGTTCACATGGGTTTTATTCCTACATTCTAAGGATGAAACTCCTCAATTGGTAATTGATCTTATCAAGGAGATCGAGTTGGATTTGAATGATAAACTTCGTGTCAGAGCAATAAGGTGCAATAATGGAACCGAGTTTAAGAATAAAACTCTCAACAGATTTTGCTCCGACAAGGGATAACAAGACAATATTCAGCGACAGGGACTCCGCAACAGAATGGAGTAGTAGAAAGGAAGAATCGTACCTTGATTGAAGCTGCATGGACTATGTTAAGCAAATTAAGGTTGCCCATCTACTTTTGGGCTGAAGCTGTGAATACTTCTTGTTATACTCAGAATCGAACTCTGATCAACAAAGAACACATGAAAACTCCTTATGAACTTATGAACGGAAAGAAACCAACGGTCAAGTACTTTCATGTATTTGAGATGTGCTTAAGGATGGCAATGAACATCGTGGCAAGTTAGAACCCAAAGCACTTTAAGCAATTATTTGTTGGTTATTCTCATCAAGCATATAAGGTGTTTATCATTGATCAATTACAAGTCAAGGAAAGTGTCAACGTTACTTTTGATGACACTAAACTCCCAAGTATCCAAATT